>NC_134359.1:199372408-199632408 GCF_048569485.1 Anomaloglossus baeobatrachus
TGAAGCTTCCACAATCAGTGGTGGTTTGGGGAGCCATGTCATCTGCTGGAGTAGGTCCACTGTGTTTTATCAAGACCAAAGTCAGTGTAGCTGTCTACCAGGAAATTTTAGAGCATTTCATGCTTCCCTCTCCCGACAAGCTTTTTGGAGATGAAAATTTCATTTTCCAGCAGGACTTGGCACCTGTCCACACTGCCAATACCTGGTTTAATAACCACAGTATCACTGTGCTTGATTGACCACCAAACTCGCCTGACCTAAACCCCATAAAGAATCTATGGGGTATCGTCAAGAGGAAGATGAAAGAGACCAGACCCAACAATGCAAAAGAGCTGAAGGCTGCTATCAAGCACAACATGGGCTTCCATAACACTTCAGCAGTGCCACAGGCTGATCGCCTCCATGCCACGCCGCATTGATGTAGTAATTCATGCAAAAGGAGCTCCGACCAAGTATTGATGCATTTACTGTACAGACTTTTCAGTAGGCGCCAACATTTCTGAGTGTAAAATAATTTTTCAGTTTGGTCTTATATAATATTCTAATTTTCTGGGATAATAACTTTTGGGTTTTCATTGGTTGTAAGCCAAAATCATCAACATTAACAGAAATAGACACTTGAAATAGATCCCTCTGTGTGTAATGACTCTATATAATATATAGGAATAGATCCCTCTGTGTGTAATGACTCTATATAATATATAGGAATAGATCCCTCTGTGTGTAATGACTCTATATAATATATAGGAATAGATCCCTCTGTGTGTAATGACTCTATATAATATATAGGAATAGATCCCTCTGTGTGTAATGACTCTATATAATATATAGGAATAGATCCCTCTGTGTGTAATGACTCTATATAATATATAGGAATAGATCCCTCTGTGTGTAATGACTCTATATAATATATAGGAATAGATCCCTCTGTGTGTAATGACAAATATATGCGTTTCCTTTTTGTATTGAATTACTGAAATAAATTAACTTTTTGATGATATTCTAATTTATTGAGATGCACTTGTATATCATATAGTATCATAGTTTTTAAGGTTGAAGGGAGACTCTAAGTCCATCTAGTTCAACCCGTAGCCTAACATGTTGATCCAGAGGAAGGCCAAAAAACCCCAATGTGGCAAACAAGTTCCAATGGGGAAAAAATTTCCTTCCTGACTCCACATCCGGCAATCAGACTAGTTCCCTGGATCAACACCCTGTCATAAAATCTAATATACATAACTGGTAATATTAAATTTTTCAAGAAAGGCGTCCAGGCTCTGCTTAAATGTTAGTAGTGAATCACTCATTACAACATCATGCGGCAGAGAGTTCCATAGTCTCACTGCTCGTACAGTAAAGAATCCTCGTCTGTGATTATGATTAAACCTTCTTTCCTCAAGACGTAGCGGATGCCCCCGTGTTCCAGTCGCAGGCCTAGGTGTAAAAAGATCTTTGGAAAGGTCTCTGTACTGTCCCCTCATATATTTATACATTGTGATTAGATCCCCCCTAAACCTTCGTTTTTCCAAACTAAATAACCCCAAGTTTAATAACCTGTCTTGGAATTGCAGCCCACCCATTCCTCTAATAATCTTGGTCGCTCTTCTCTGCACCCTCTCCAGTTCAGCTATGTCCTTCTTATATATCGGTGACCAGAATTGTACACAGTATTCTAAGTGCGGTCGCACTAGTGACTTGTACAGAGGTAGAACTATATTTTTTTCATGAACACTTATACCTCTTTTAATACATCCCATTATTTTATTAGCCCTGGCAGCAGCTGCCTGACACTGTCCACTAAAGTGAAGTTTACCATCCACCCATACACCCAAGTCTTTTTCTGTGTCTGTTTTACCCAGTGTTCTACAATTAAGTACATAATCATAAATGTTATTTCCTCTACCCAAGTGCATGACCTTACATTTATCTACATTAAACTTCAATTGCCACTTCTCAGCCCAATCCTCCAATTTACCGTATTTTTCGGACTATAAGACGCACCGGACTATAAGACGCACCCTGGTTTTAGAGGAGGAAAATGGGAAAATAAAACTTTAAGCAAAAAATGTGGTCATGACACACTGTTATGGGGCGAGGATCTGCTGCTGACACTGTTATGGGGGTAATGTCCCCAAATTCTCCACTAAGGTACCCCATCCTGGTAATGATCCTCCTGCCTTGTATATGATCCTGCTATAAACCCCCATCCATCCTGTTCACATACCCCCCCCATCCAGCCTGTTCACATACCCCCCCATCCAGCCTGTTCACATACCCCCCCATCCAGCCTGTTCACATACCCCCCCCCCCATCCAGCCTGTTCACATACCCCCCCCACATCCAGCCTGTTCACATACCCCCCATCCAGCCTGTTCACATACCCCCCCCCCATCCAGCCTGTTCACATACCCCCCCATCCAGCCTGTTCACATACCCCCCCATCCAGCCTGTTCACATACCCCCCCCCATCCAGCCTGTTCACATACCCCCCCCCCATCCAGCCTGTTCACATACCCCCCCATCCAGCCTGTTCACATACCCCCCCATCCAGCCTGTTCACATACCCCCCCCCCCCATCCAGCCTGTTCACATACCCCCCCCCCATCCAGCCTGTTCACATACCCCCCCATCCAGCCTGTTCACATACCCCCCCCCATCCAGCCTGTTCACATACCCCCCCCCATCCAGCCTGTTCACATACCCCCCCATCCAGCCTGTTCACATACCCCCCCATCCAGCCTGTTCACATACCCCCCCATCCAGCCTGTTCACATACCCCCCCCATCCAGCCTGTTCACATACCCCCCCATCCAGCCTGTTCACATACCCCCCCCATCCCTCCTGCTCATATATTCCCATCCTGCTATATGCCCCCATCGTGCTCATATACCATCCTGGTATATGGCCTGTATCCTATAGCACAGAGAAAAAAATAAACGTTTATACTCACCTTTTCCTCACTCCCTGCAGCACCGATCATATCTTCCTCTCTGGCACGCTGATCTGTGTGTGTGGAGCCGTTCCCCTGCTTCATCGCGATGTCTTCCTGTCTGTGCCGATCAGCTGACCGGCTCAGCACAGATCAGCTGACCGGCTCAGCACAGATCAGCTGACCGACTCAGCACAGATCAGCTGACCGGCACAGACAGGAAGACATCGCGTGCAGCAGGGGGGCGGCTCCACACACGGGGACGGGTGAGTGTACTGATTCACTGCACCCCGCGCTGGTAATGACGCGCGGGGAGCAGTGAATACAGCCGCACATGATCACTCCAGGCTGTAATTGCCAGGGGTGATCATGCGGCCGGCTCTTTACTATGCGCGCGTCCCCGCTCATCCTTCCGCCCACCTGTCAGTGCCGGGTGGCTTCAGCGCTGAGAGATGGGCGGGAGGATGGGCGTGCATATGTAATGAGCGGGCCCACGTGGTCACGGCAGGCGCTGCTGCTGCCTGCTCGTGCCCCCGATGACCCGCAGCACCCTCATTCCCAGCAGCAGCCCTATAGTCAGACCATAAGACGCACCCCCAACTTTCCCCCAACATTTGGGGGAAAAAAAGTGCGTCTTATGGTCCGAAAAATATGGTACATAAATCTCCCTGTAATATAAAATTATCCTCCTCTGTATTGATTACCCTGCAGAGTTTAGTATCATCTGCAAATATTGAAATTCTACTCCGCATGCCCCCAACAAGGTCATTAATAAATATGTTGAAGAAAAGAAGCGGGCCCAATACTGAACCCTGTGGTACCCCACTATGAACTGAGACCCAGCCCGAGTACGTACCATTAATAACCACCCTTTGTTTCCTATCACTGAGCCAGTTTTTAACCCAGTTACACATATTTTCCCCTATCCCCATTATTCTCATTTTATGTACCAACCTTTTGTGTGGCACCGTATCAAAAGCTTTTGAAAAGTCCATATACACAACATCCACTGCATTTCCCTGGTCCAGGCTTGAACTTACCTCTTCATAGAAGCTGATCAAATTAGTTTAACAGGATCGATCCCTCATAAACCCATGTTGATACTCTGTCATAAGGTTATTTTTCTTGCGATACTCCAGTATAGCATCTCTCAAGAACCCCTCAAGGATTTTACCAACCGTAGAGGTTAAACTTACCGGCCTATAATTTCCCGGCTCAGTTTTTGTCCCCTTTTTGAATATTGGCACCACATTTGCTATGCGCCAGTCCTGCGGTACAGACCCTGTTATTAAGGAATCTGAGAAGATTAAAAATAATGGTCTATCTATCACAGAACTCAATTCCTGTAGTACTCTGGGGTGTATGCCATCCGGGCCCGGAGATTTGTCAACCTTAGTGATTTCGAGGCGGCGGCATACTTCCTGCTGGGTTAAGCAGGTAATATTCAAGGGTGAATTTATGGTATCACTGGTCATGTCATCTGCCATGGCATTTTCTTGTATAAAAACCGTAGAAAAAAAGTCATTCAGCAGGTTGGCTTTACCCTCATCCCCTTCCACCATTTCACCAAGACTATTTTTAAGGGGGCCAACACTATCGCTTTTCAGTTTTTTACTGTTATGTAGTTAAAGAATATTTTAGGATTATTTTTACTTTTTCTTGCAATGAGTCTCTCTGTCTCAAACTTAGCTAACTTAATTTGCTTTTTACATATTTTAATTAATTTTCTATAATTATATAATGCCTCATCACTACCTACCCTCTTTAATTCTTTTAAGGCTTTCTGTTTTTCTTTTATTGCTTCCCTTACAGCTCTATTTAGCCATAGGGGTTTCCTCCTATTTCTAGCATGTTTGTTCCCATAGGGTATATTTTCTGCACAAGCCCTATTCAGGATGCTCATAAAAGTCTCCTATTTGCTTTGTGTACTTTTATTACTTAGTACATCATCCCAGTTTATTGCACTAAGATCATCTCTCAACCGTTTAAAATTTGCTTTCCTGAAGTTTAGTGTCCTTGTAGCCCCTCTACTAGACATCTTACTAAAGAATACATGAAAACTTATTATTTTGTGATCACTATTCCCCAAGTAACCCCCAATTTGTATATTTGATATGCGGTCTGGCCTATTGGTTAGTACAAGGTCTAGTAGTGCTCCCCCTCTTGTGGGGTCCTGTACCATTTGTGAAAGGTAATTATCTTTCATTGTTATCAAAAATCTATTTCCTTTGCTGGAACTGCAAGTTTCTGTTCCCCAATTTATATCAGGATAGTTAAAGTCCCCCATAATAATTACCTCTCTGAGACTCACTGCTTTATCAATTTGCTTTATGAAGAGATTCTCTACCTCTTCCATAATATTCGGCGTCTTATAACACACCCCTATCAGTATTTTATTATTCATTCTCCCCCCCCTTATCTCCACCCATAGGGACTCTACATTCTCAGTACCCTCACATATGTTGTCACGCAGGATGGGTTTTAAGGATGATTTTACATATAGACACACACCTCCCCCTCGCTTATTTGTACAGTCATTCCTGAATAGGCTATAACCCTGTAAATTAACAGCCCAGTCATAGCTCTCATCCAGCCTTGTCTCTGATATCCCCACTATATCATAATTTTCTTCCAACAATATTAATTCTAATTCCTCCACCTTATTTGTGAGGCTTCGGGCATTAGTGTACATGCACGTTATGTATGACTCTGTACCTGTATTCCTGCTTACTGTATTAACTGTCCTAACCCTTCCCCCCGTACCACCCCCAATTTCATTACTTGTGCCCTGGTCACTATCTGAACTACATTCCCCTTCTATAAAGTGAATACCCTCACCCCCCATTCCTAGTTTAAACACTCCTCCAACCTTCTAGCCATTTTCTGCCCTAGCAGAGCTGCACCCTCCCCATTAAGATGCAGCCCATCCCTAGCATAGAATCTGTAGCCAACTGAAAAGTCGGCCCAATTCTCCAGGAACCCAAAACCCTCTTTCCTACACCAATTCCTGAGCCACCTGTTAACCTCCCTGATCTCCCTTTGCCTCTCTGGTGTGGCTCGTGGCACAGGTAGTATTTCCGAAAATACCACCTTTGAGGTCCATGCTTTAAGCTTACAACCTAATTCCCTGAAATCATCTTTAAGGACCTTCCACCTACCTCTAACTTTGTCATTTGCGCCAATGTGTACAATGACCGCTGGGTCCTCCCCAGCCCCTCCCAGTAATCTGTCAACCCGATCAGCGATGTGCCGAACTCGAGCGCCAGGAAGACAACACACTGTTCGGCGATCCCTGTCTTTGTGACAGATTGCCCTATCTGTCCCCCTAATAATTAAGTCCCCCACTACCAGTACCTGTCTTGCCTGCCCTGCACTCCTATTCCCCCCCTTACTGGAGCAAACACTCCTCTGGCGTTCAGAGGTCATGCCTTGCTGCAGCAATGCTACCCCTGTAATGACATCCCCATCCTCTGCCAAGTTTGCAAACCTATTGGGGTGTGTCAGTTCAGGACTAGCCTTCCTAGCACTTTTCCCTTTACCCCCCTTTCTAACTGTCACTCAGCTACCTACCTCACCGTCCTGCTGCTCCCTACTATGATCCTCCCCCACATCTGACCCAGCAAGCTGCTGCTCAGTGAGCAGCAAACTCCTTTCCATATTGCTAATGCATCTCAGAGTTGCCAGCTGCTCATTTAGATCCAGTATCTAGGCTTCCAAATGTGCAACTTGCGCACATCTCGCAAGTTGTTGAAGGATAAGTAAAGTGTTGGCACTACACTGAAATATGGAGCATATGGGCTGCGGTGAAGAGAAGGTTGCACTAATAATAATCAGCACATTTCTCCGGCAGGTTGGAGAGAACTCTCCGCTGTAAAAAAGAGGAACAGGGAGGTTTTAGAGAAACAGGATTTTTATCTGATCCAACATTATTATCTTTATTCTTGCAGCTCGATGGTTGTATTAAAGGAAGAAAACAATGTGTTCCCATGGATGTGTGTACTAAGGAAGAAGCTCATTGGACCATACAGAGATGTAAAGGACCCGTTACCGTGCACTATAAAGTTAACGATGAAGGTAAAGAAAATTCAGGACACGTTATCTTTCTATCCTTTTATCTTTTTATTACAAGAACATTTACAAATGAACACTAATACAATGGTTAATATATTATTATTTATTTTTTTTTTTACACTCTTAATAGCAATACAACATCCACAATACAGAAACATCCATTATCGAGAACATAGTACTCCTCTCTCGACACATTTCATGGAGATACTTGAACATATATCCCAATTAAATTATCTAAAACTCTAATATCCCACTCCGTGCACACAGCATGATGGGCCTGGCAGAGGCAGGAATATGTTTGATGGGGGAAGAAGCAGTTGATTGACATATTCAGTGGTAACTTATCTCACCTGGAAGAAAATTTGTTCTCATACTCCTGCAGGGAATCTGTAATGAGATTCATCCGTCTGATCAATACTGAGGTTGCAGACAAGTATTACGTGAAAATCTGTACACAGACTGTCTCAGATAACAAGTCCAAGACAGGTCCCCGGTGGTCTCTCCTTGGCTCCCTAGACTGACATATCTCTTCTTATACACACAGAGTCTGTGCCCTGTCAGTGGGGAGTATCCACCGGGATCGGGCTCAGACTTGTCTTCTGAGACACATAGCTTACCATCTGCTATTGCAGTAACAGTACCATGCTAATTCCTGCTGATTCTGGCCAGTGTGACGTTCACCACAAGTAGTGATTGTGTCGTGGGCGAAGGCGCAGACCACGGCAGGGGGGGCTACTCAAGACGCTCAGATCCGGGATCGTGGCTGTGGCTCGAGCCCACAACTTAATAAAGAAGTTATTTACAGGGGAGAGTTTGTCAGTGACACCACCCGTGGGTGACGGTGATAGTTGGTGACACCGCTGCTGCCTTGGTATGGGGCACCCAGGTCTGATGGAGCGGGGCAGCAGGATGGTATCCCCTCCACGGGTAGGAGAGGTGTTGTCCCGGGGCCCAGGTGTAAATGGAGGGCAGTGCTGGGGCACACTCTGCAGGCTGGACCGGATGATACCACTATACTCACAGTTTTGAATAAGTCACACAGAGTCCAAGTAGTAAACCAAGTGCCGGATACCGGTAGCCTCCGGAGGGGTGTGCTCGGGTCCTGCACATCGGTGAACAGAACAGGGGCCTTTCCTCCTGCACGCACGTTTAGTGTCTCATGTGTTCACTAGTCCGCATGAAATGGGAAAAGTCCACTTCCGGTGTCTTTGCTGTGAGAGCTGTCGCCCGCGAGATCTGACCCTTGGGATTTTTGAAGGTACTTGCAGACGCCCTATCCCCCGCATTGGGCTTTCATCTCGCTCTATCTAGGCTGCTAGTGGGACAAGACTTGGATTCTTGTCCCCTGCTGGTTAATTGGAAAGGTGCTTGAAGCTGTCCTCGCCCTGGGGTCCAGGTACCGGTGGGCTACAACCCTGCCCCAGTCCACTTTATGGTCTCCCGCGACCGGATCTCCGTCGCCTGTGGCCCTGCTCTGCCATCTGCCACCTAGTCAGCTCAGGTAGTCCAGTAGTCCGGGAGCTACAACCCCCGACTACCACTTCACTCCTCTCACTTCCACTGTTTCCTCATAACTCTCTTGTTCCCTCCCCAAAAACTTCAGGACCCCTAGGTGGGCGTCACCATCTGCCTGGCCCCGTCCACTGGTGTGTCCCTATTGTCTTGGGGGGATGACTAGGCTTTTGTGGCTGGTATATATACCTGTGTGTGGGGTTGTGTTGGTAGGACAAGGAGGAGAGAGCCCTGCATCTGGAAGATGGATGCAGTCTCCTGTGACAAACTGATTTTGTCAGGGCGTGACACTCCCCCTTGGTAAAACACAGCCTGTCCTCGGGCTGTCCTGCACCGGTTTTTATTTTTCTGCTTCTGCAAAAATGTAAAAGGTAAAAGCATATCATAACATGTAAACATTTCAAACTTTTAAAACATTTCATCCCATTACAGGGAGGCACTTTTCTTAAACGTTATGTAACAGTCCCTTTCCCACCAGTCCACCCCAAAGAGTCCCAAAGTCCAGAACCCTCTGGCCTGGAGGTTAGCCACTGGTTTTGGTAGTGACTGAGCCTCGGCCAACTCTACCGCAGGCACTTCCTCCAACCAGTCCTCTCCTTTGGGTGTTGCAGTCCTGGTAGTAGGGAAAACATGAAGGCAAATGTGGAGTATGTACAATAACCCAAGAAAGTTTTTGGGTGGCCTCTGCCAGTCCTGAGGCCATGGTCCATAAACAACAGGGGTAAAGCTGGGTTAAAACAGGGAAAGGGGGTAGCCGGGTTCCGCTACCTTTTACTTTTTTTCATGTAGATGATGGTCGGAGGCGAGGCATGGCTCCTTATTGACCATCACCCATTTTTTTACGTCGAAGGCAAACCATCCGCGCTCGCTCCAGTGCCTGGTGTAGCTAACCATATCCCCAGGTTCCAGATTCCGAACTGGATGGTTGGTTGGTAGATGAGGGGCCACATCACTCTGGGAAACAAATATCTTGGCCTCCAGTCCTGGCTCGTAGATGAACCCCCACCCCTTTTGGGGGTTAAAATGATGGACTTGTCCTCGGTACGTCGGGCCCCGGACCCAGAAAGTACCATGTTTCCCCGAAAGTAAGACAGTGTCTTACATTCTTTTTACCCCCAAAAGTGCCACTATGTCTTACTTTCGGGGTATGTCTTATATTGGAAAAAATCCCACAGCAATCGCAGCAAGTCTCCATGCAATGTACCGTATGGGGACTTGCCGCGATTGCGCCCTAAGTGTACCGCAAGTTAAGGACACTTAACCACCAGCGGCTGCACATGAGGGCACTGAGGCTGCGTGATTTTGTATGTTGTCCATGGTCCTGATGGACCACGGACAACATTACTGCAACATTTCAACATTTCTCGGTAGCCGAGCGTTCAGCTGAGCGCCAGAACGCCGGCATGTATCAGCTCTCAGCTGAGCGCTCAGCCGCTGGCATGTCAGGGCGTTCAGCTGAGCGCCCGACCGCCGGCATGTGTCAGCTCTCAGCTGAGCGCTCAGCCGCCGGCATGTCAGGGCGTTCAGCTGAGCACCAGACCGCCGGCATGTGTCAGCTCTCAGCTGAGCGCTCAGCCGCCGGCATGTCAGGGCGTTCAGCTGAGCGCTCGGCCGCCGACATGTGACAGCTCTCAGCTGAGCGCTCTGCCGCCGGCATGTCAGGGCGCTCAGCTGAGAGCTGTCACATGCCGGCGGCATGTCAGGGCGCTCAGCTGAGCGCTCGGCCGCTGGCATGTTAGGGCGCTCAGCTGAGCGCTCGGCCGCCGGCATGTCAGGGCTCTCAGCTGAGCGCTCGGCCGCCGGCATGTCAGGGTGCTCAGCTGAGCGCTCGGCCGCTGTAACTGTACTGTAAAGAAGAAAATAAATAAATAAATTTTTACTACGTCTTACTTTCGGGGTACGTCTTACATTAGCCGACCCCCCCAAAACTCCCACTACGTCTTACTATCGGGGGTGTCTTACTATCGGGGAAACACGGTAGCTTGCCGGAGACAATCCTTTTCCCGGCCGGTTTGTGCAATCACCTCCGCTCTCTTCTCCTCCCGAGCGGCGATTTCCTTGCGGAGCTGCCGCTGCTGCCTTTCCCATTACTGGACACGGGTTCCGTGCTCCTCCTGCTCAGGAGCCAGGCCTACTCAGATGCCCTCAGCGCCGGCTACGACCGGCGTCGCACGTTGCTGTGGGCCCCATCGCTCGGTGGCCTGCTGCTCTTCCCTGCAGGAACACTCCGGCTGCTCCTCAGCCGGGGCAGGGTGCCTGGGAGTGGTTGGTGCCGCAGCTGGGATATAGACAAGGACGGGTGCTGCCTCAGTAGCGGCCGGACCCAGGGCCGGGGTTGACGTCATCTGCGGTGCGGCCAGGCTCAGGGCCGGGACGGACGTCACAGGTGGTGCGGCCTGGCTCGGGGCCAGTGGACAAAGTGGACATCGGAGATGAAGGACCTGGCTGCAGCTGTCCGGGCACGCGAAGTGAAGTTGGCCTCGGAGGAGCGGGTAAGCAGAGACCCACATCCCCTATGTTCCCCAGGAACCGGCCTGCCCGGCTGAGAGGTTCGGCCTGCTCCCGTCTGCCACGCCAGATCTCCGTCGCCTGTGGCCCTGCTCTGCCATCTGCCACCTAGTCAGCTCAGGTAGTCCGGGAGCTACAACCTCCGACTACCACTTCACTCCTCCCACTTTTACTGTCTCCTCAGAAGTCTCTTGTTCCCTCCCCAAACACCTCAGGACCCCTAGGTGGGTGTCACCATCTGCCTGGCCCCGTCCACTGGTGTGTCTCTATTGTCCTGGGGGGGGTGACTAGGCTTTTGTGGCTGGTGTATGTACCTGTGTGTGGGGTTGTGTTGGTAGGACAAGGAGGAGAGAGTCCTGCATCTGGAAGATGGATGCATTCTCCTGTGACAACCTGATTTTGTCAAGGCGTCACAATTGTCCTCTGTACAGTGATATACATGTATATACAGAACATATGTAGAGGAGCCTTTATTCACTATAATCTATACCCGTTGGTGTTTTTTTTATATTTGATCAGGTTATAGAAAACTACTAAAGGATCTTGAAGATGGGAAAATTCGGTCTGGAGACTCTTTTTTCATCAGATTAAATCTAAACATTTCTAACCATTTGGACAGCTGCACAATGTCTGTGCAATGTGATGAAATTGTCCACGTGCTTGATACCATGCACCAGGGAAGATACGAGTGGCTTTGTGCCAAGATGGATCCTTTTACTGAAAGAAACCTGGAATCTGGAACTATTCCAAGCTACAGCAGGTGTGTGATATTTACCCAATAGACACGGACAGTTTTAGACAAATTGTGGCCCTGGGTAAAAATGAAAAAAATTAAAAGTGGGGCTCCAATTACACTGGTTGATTTCAGACCAATAAACGAGCGCCGATAGGCTACAATCAAGTTGTTAGGTTGTTTACCGACCTGTTTACACCAGATGACAAAGACTGATCAGGTTAGAACAATGGTTGATAGATCATTGTGCTCATACATACGTCCTCGTATCATGCTATTGGCAGAACATCTCCTGCTACATCGGGCCATGTGCTGATGAGAACAATTATTTTTGTTCCAGTATCTTTGATCCAAGTGTCCAATGAATGAACATCAGTTGAATGGTTCATTTGGTAATTGCCGACGAACCCTCAACTGCAGTGTCTCCATTTAATAAAGGGGGATAATAAACATATAGACAACGCAGGTTACACACACACACACACACACACACACACACACACACACACCAGTCTATAACACACACATATTAGTGTATAACACACACACACCAGATTATAGCAGGCACACATCAGTGTATAACACATGCATATTCACACCAGTATATAACACAACACATACACATCTGTATATAATACACACACATCAGTATATAGCACACACACATACAGTCTTGGCCAAGAGTGTTGGCCCCCTTGAAATTGTTCCTGAAAGTAAAGTATTTCTCACATAAAATTATTACAATTACATCTTCTGTCACGCTTATTTCTTTTGTTTGTATTTGAACAACACAAAAAAAAAAAAACAACAAAAAAAAAGGGAAATTGGACATAATTTCACAAAAAAACCCAAAATGGGCCAAATAAATCTGTTGGCACCCTCAACTTAATATTTGGTTGCACACCCTTTGGACTTAATGGCTGCAATCAATCGCTTACAATAACCATGAGCAAGCTGCTTGCACCTCTTAACTGGATGTTTGGACTCTTCTTTTGCAAACTTCTCCAGGTCTCTCATATCTGGTGTCTTCTCCCAACAGCAATTTTTGGATGTTCAATGAGATTTAGATCAGGGCTGATTACTGGACACTTCAAAACTATTCAGCGCTTTATTATCTTCCATTTCTAAGGGCTTCTTGAAGTATTTTTGGGGTTATTGTCCAGGTGGAAGACCGATGACCTAGGACACAAACCCAGCACCCAGCTTTTTGACGCTGGGTACTACAATGCGATTCAAAATCCTGTAGTAGTATTCAGATTTTCACACAGTCAAGGCACCCAGTTCCAGAGTCAGCAAAACAATCCCAAAACGTCTTTGAAACTCCCCCATATTTGAGTGTAGGTAAAGTGTTCTTTTCTTTGTAGGCTTCTTTCCATTTTCGGTAAACAGTAGAATGAAGTGCTTTACCAAAAAGCTCTATCTTGGTCTCATCGGTCCAAAATATGCTATCCCAGTAGGATTTTGGCTTACTCATGTACATTTTGGCAAACTGAAGTCTAGCTTTTTTATGTGTGTGTCAGCAATGGGGTCCTCCTGGGTCTCCTGCCAGCTTTATTTTTTTTTCTCTGAAACCAATTGAGAGTTTCCTTGAATTTGTGTTTACGCTCATTACACATCACAAAATCTATGGTTTGACTTCTGTAGCTCTGTAGATTGAATGAGTTGTTACAAATATCTGATGAGAATTTCATATCAACAGCACCTATTGAAATATATTTACTTAGAAAATTTGTGACCTGTTCAATACTTATTTCACTCACTGTATACACATCAGTATGTAAAACACATGTACACACATCAGTATTAGTGTTGAGCGAGTATGCTTGTCACTACTCGGTACTCGCACGAGTATCACTGTACTCGGTCTACTCGGCGGGGACCGAGTAATCTCGCGATACTCGTGCTGTACTCGTGGTCTTCATCCCTGCATGTTGGCGCTCTTTTGAGAGCCAGCCCTCATGCAGGGATTGGCTGGCAGACCACTGCAATGCCACAGCCCTGTTAGTTGTGGAATTGCAGTGATTGGCCGGCCTGCACAGCGTGACCGAGCCTTTATACCGGCGGGCGCGCTGTGCTCTGCTCACAGCCATCCAGACAGTCAGTGCAGGGAGAGTGTTGCTGCTTCAGGGAAAGGTTTGCGGCCCTTTATAGTTATTTCTGTAGCAGGGCTGCAAACAGTGTGACCAGAAGTCCTTCTCAGGACTATTCTAGTTGTATACAGGCAGGCAGGGTATAGCCAGGTCGGAGTACAGGAGCAGAGTCCTTCTCAGGACTATTGTTGCTGTATACAGGTAGGGCAGGCAGGGTATAGCCAGGTCGGAATACAGGCTAGTGACCAGAAGAGTCCTTCTCAGGACTATTGTAGTTTTATACAGGCAGGCAGGCAGGGTATATAGCCATTCCTAGTGGTGACCGTATACCAGCCTTCATCACCATATCTGGGGCTGGTGTACACAGTCTAAAACAGTCCTGATAGTGTCAGACTTCTCAGTAATTGTCGCTCCTAAAAACCTGTTAGGTTCTTAGTGCGTCCGTGCTTGCATTTAAAAACCGCACGTGTGTGCCTGTCGGTGGCAGCGTACAGGTGCACTTGTGTGCGTTTTGCACAAACTAGTATATAACGCACAAGTCTAGTGAATAATACACGTCAGTCAGCAGTGTCTGATAGTGTCAAACTTCTCAGTAATTGTCGCTCCTAAAAACCTGTTAGGTTCTTAGTGCGTCCGTGCTTGCATTTAAAAACCGCACGTGTGTGCCTGTCGGTGGCAGCGTACAGGTACACGTTTTGCACAAACTAGTATATAACGCACAAGTCTAGTGAATAATACACGTCAGTCAGCAGTGTCTGATAGTGTCAAACTTCTCAGTAATTGTCGCTCCTAAAAACCTGTTAGGTTCTTAGTGCGTCCGTGCTTGCATTTAAAAACCGCACGTGTGTGCCTGTCGGTGGCAGCGTACAGGTGCACTTGTGTGCGTTTTGCACAAACTTGGATATAACGCACAAGTCTAGTGAATACACGTCAGCACAGCATTGCAAAATGCGCATGGGCGTTGGCAACGAACAAGGAAGTGGACGTGATGGTGGTGCAGGCAGAGGCCGAGGTCGTGGGCAAGCTCTAATTTCGCCACAACAAAGGGCCACATCTACTCGCTCGCACGTCCTGTCCCAAATTCTTGGGGACCGCAGCAGTACACCGCTCTTGAACCAAGACCAGTGTCAACAGGTTGTTAGTTGGATAGCGGATAATGCTTCTAGTCAGATTGGCACCACCACAAACACTCTGTCTTCCACACGGTCAAGTGTCAGTAGCCGTGATACTGCACCGCACATTTCAGAACCTGATCCTCCTTCCTACCACAAGGCTGAGTACACGTCCATGGACATTACTGATCCCACACTTGGACACTCGGAAGAGCTGTTCACGTTTCCATTCGCACATTCTGGCCTCTCGCCAGCTCCTGTTGAAGTGGGTCATGAGGAGATCGTATGTACAGATGCCCAAATATTTGAGTAGCCACGTTCTCACGAAGTTGGCAATGTGTCTCAACAAGGGGTGGACGATGATGAGACACAATTGTCAGGAAGTCAGGAGGAGGAGCAGGGTGCGGAAGAGGAAGACGACGTGGTGGATGATCCAGTAACTGACCCAACCTGGCAGGAGGATATGCAGAGCGAGGACAGCAGTGCACAGGGGGAGGGAGGTGTAGCATCCCAACAGGCAGTAAGAAGCAGGGTGGTGGCCCCAGGCAGAAGTCAGGCAACCGTTCCCCGGAACAACAACACGACACAAGGTGCCTGTACAAATGTTAGGTCTTCCAGAGTCTGGCAATTTTTTAAGTTGGCTCCAGATGATTCTAAAAAGGCCATTTGCAACACCTGCCGTGCCAGCATCAGCAGGGGTACCAAAACTAGCAGCCTGACCACCACCAGCATGATCAGGCACATGTCAGCCAAGCACCCGACTTTGTGGGAGGTACAACAGAGTCGAGGAGCAGTGCTTGCTGATGTCACTGCTACGTCTTCGCTTGTTGTGCATGCGAGCCAATCCCCTGTCCATGCTGCCTGCGAACAAGCCTCCTCCGGCCCTGCACCTGCAGTTGCCTACGCAGAAATAACACCATCATCAAGCACGTCCTTGTCCCAGCGTAGCGTTCAGTTATCCATTCAGCAAACCTTTGAACGCAGGCGCAAATACACTGCCAACGCCCCACATGCCACAGTTCTAAATGCTAACATTTCGCGACTGCTTGCGCTGGAAATGTTGCCTTTTAGGCTGGTGGAGACAGAAGCATTCCGTGACCTGATGGCGGCAGCTGTCCCACGTTACTCGGTCCCCAGCCGCCACTATTTCTCCCGGTGTGCCGTCCCCGCATTGCATAACCACGTGTCACAAAACATCACACGTGCCCTGAACAATGCTGTTTCAGCCAAAGTCCACCTAACCACAGACACGTGGACAAGTGCTTGTGGGCAAGGCCGCTACATCTCGTTGACGGCACACTGGGTTAATATTGTGGAAGCTGGGACCCAGTCTGAGCGAGGGACGGAACACGTCCTTCCCACACCAAGGTTTGCAGGCCCTACCTCAGTCAGTGTTTCACCCACACTCTACAGCTCCGTAATGTCATGCTCCTCAGCCTCATCCTCCTCCTGCGCATCCTCATCCACTTTACCCTCCACACCAGTCCCAAGCTGGAAGCACTGCAGCACTGCCTCGGCGAAGCGGCAACAGGCTGTGCTGAAGCTAATCTGCATAGGTGACAAACCCCACAATGCAGAAGAGGTGTGGACAGCTCTGAAACAGCAGGCAGATCACTGGCTCACACCTCTGAACCTAAAGCCAGGAAAGGTCGTGTGTGACAATGGCCGGAACCTGGTGGCGGCTTTGAGGTGAGGCCAGCTGACACATGTTCCATGCGTGGCCCATGTGCTCAACCTCGTGGTTCAGCGGTTTCTAAAGTCATACCCAGAGCTGTCTGATCTGCTGGTAAAAGTTCGCCGCCTGTCTGCACATTTTCGAAAGTCACCTACTGCTTCAGCCGGCCTTGCCGGCTTTCAGCTCCGTTTTCGTCTTCCGGCTCACAGACTGGTGTGTGATGTCCCCACGCGTTGGAATTCAACTCTGCACATGTTGGTCAGGATATGTGAGCAGAAGAGGGCAGTTGTTGAGTACCTGCATCACCTAAGCCGTCGGGAAATGGGTCAAACTCCACACATAACACCTGAGGAGTGGAGATGGATGTCCGACCTATGTACCATCCTCCAAAACTTTGAGGACTCCACCAAGATGGTGAGTGGGGATGACGCCATTATTAGCGTCACCATACCGCTTCTCTGCCTTCTAAAACGGTCTCTGCTCAAAAACAAACATGATGCATTGCAGGCGGAGCGCGATGAGTTGGAGCAAGAAACAGTAGTGGGTGTGGGTGGTAACACACAGCCGAGCCTCGTCTCATCACAACGTGCAGTGGAGGACTATGATGAGGAGGAGGATGAAGACATGGAGCAACTCTCCGGCCAAATTGAGGATATGACATGCACACCAGTCATATGCTCGGTTCAGCGTGGCTGGCCAGAGGACAGGGTAGATGAGGAGGAGGAGGAGGAGGACAGCATGTTCAGTCATCGTGTTGGTCAGGATACTGAAGTACTGGCTGTTAAGAGTCTGGCACACATGGCTGACTTTATGGTAAGGTGCCTGTCTCGTGACCCTCGCGTTAAGAACATCTTGGCCGACAATCATTACTGGTTGGTAACACTGTTAGACCCACGCTACAAGGAGAACTTTATAAAAAGGGGAAAAAAAGGGAACCAGCACGATCTGAAATTGGCATGCATCATATAAAAAGTGAAAATTCACAAATTTATTCCAACTGTACTATAATAAAAAAAATGAGATTTTTAGCAAATAATTGATCAATTTTTTGAGCCACCCCTGCCAACGTCACGGCAAATCTCAATAGGGGGGTCCTACTCTACATTCTGTATTTCATGTGCCATGCGGCCTCCTAGATAAAGTTAAAAGCAGAACCATAATGGAGCACACATACCTGCAACCTGTATATAGCCGCTTCCATGTTGCAAAAAAGGCACTTGTGGATAGAGACCAGCCCAGGTCCCAGCATGTGGAGCAAGCCCTACACATACCAGGACTATATCAGAACTGATCCTCCCAGTGTCAAACAGCAACCATTGATAAAGGCGGACCAGATCCAAGAATGGTGCTTAATTAGCATTGCCTGTGGAAAGGGGTGAGGTAACTGAGTCTGAACAGCTACCAACAGGAGGAATATATTGCAAGCCAAAATCAGGCGTGCATGGTATGGTGTTGGTCAGACACCAGATTTGTAGCATAACTACGGTCAAAACAGAGAAAAAAAGGGAACCAGCACGATCTGAAATTGGCATGCATCATATAAAAAGTGAAAATTCACAAATTTATTCCAACTGTACTATAATAAAAAAAATGAGATTTTTAGCAAATAATTGATCAATTTTTTGAGCCACCCCTGCCAACGTCACGGCAAATCTCAATAGGGGGTCCTACTCTACATTCTGTATTTCATGTGCCATGCGGCCTCCTAGATAAAGTTAAAAGCAGAACCATAATGGAGCACACATACCTGCAACCTGTATATAGCCGCTTCCATGTTGCAAAAAAGGCACTTGTGGATAGAGACCAGCCCAGGTCCCAGCATGTGGAGCAAGCCCTACACATACCAGGACTATATCAGAACTGATCCTCCCAGTGTCAAACAGCAACCATTGATAAAGGCGGACCAGATCCAAGAATGGTGCTTAATTAGCATTGCCTGTGGAAAGGGGTGAGGTAACTGAGTCTGAACAGCTACCAACAGGAGGAATATATTGCAAGCCAAAATCAGGCGTGCATGGTATGGTGTTGGTCAGACACCAGATTTGTAGCATAACTACGGTCAAAACAGAGAAAAAAAGGGAACCAGCACGATCTGAAATTGGCATGCATCATATAAAAAGTGAAAATTCACAAATTTATTCCAACTGTACTATAATAAAAAAAATGAGATTTTTAGCAAATAATTGATCAATTTTTTGAGCCACCCCTGCCAACGTCACGGCAAATCTCAATAGGGGGGGTCCTACTCTACATTCTGTATTTCATGTGCCATGCGGCCTCCTAGATAAAGTTAAAAGCAGAACCATAATGGAGCACACATACCTGCAACCTGTATATAGCCGCTTCCATGTTGCAAAAAAGGCACTTGTGGATAGAGACCAGCCCAGGTCCCAGCATGTGGAGCAAGCCCTACACATACCAGGACTATATCAGAACTGATCCTCCCAGTGTCAAACAGCAACCATTGATAAAGGCGGACCAGATCCAAGAATGGTGCTTAATTAGCATTGCCTGTGGAAAGGGGTGAGGTAACTGAGTCTGAACAGCTACCAACAGGAGGAATATATTGCAAGCCAAAATCAGGCGTGCATGGTATGGTGTTGGTCAGACTGTTAGACCCACGCTACAAGGAGAACTTTATGTCTCTTATTCCCGAGGCGGAGAGGTCAGCCAAAATGCAGCAGTTCCGGAAGGCCATAGTCACGGAAGTAGGCAAAGCATTCCCCTCACAAAACGCTAGCGGCATAGGTCAGGAATCAGTGGACAACCAAGGCGTACAGCCGAGAGGGGCACAAGTCCAATCCGCCAGAGGTAGGGGAACAGTCTTTAAGATGTGGGACAGTTTTCTCAGCCCCTCACGTACCACAGCCCCTGAGGTGCGGGGTAGTGCCACAAGAAATCCTATGTTTGCCCAGATGCTCAAGGAGTACCTTGCAGAACGAACAACTGTACTCCGACATTCCTCTGTGCCTTACAATTATTGGGTATCCAAGCTGGACACGTGGCATGAATTGGCTCTCTACGGCTTGGAAGTCCTGGCCTGCCCTGCCGCTAGCGTTTTGTCAGAGCGTGTTTTTAGTGCCGCAGGTGGAATCATTACAGATAAACGCACCCGTCTGTCAACTGAAAATGCTGACAGGCTGACTCTGATCAAGATGAACAAGGGTTGGATTGGGCCAGACTTCACCACACCACCAGCAAATGTGAGCGGAATTTAAAGTTTGTAACGGGAATTTGCCATGTACCTCCACTCACCCATGGGTACACACTTCTAGACTTTGGATAATCGCTGGACTGTTCCTCCTTCTCCTCATGCGCCACCATGATGACCGTTACAATAGTTAGGCCGTTGTTTCAGGTATACCCCCAGTGGTAAATTTTTTCGCCCATTCTTTCAGAATGGACATTACAACGACAGGAGACCCGCTCCTTTGCAATGGGAACAATGTTTTGAGGCCCTCATGCACATCTCTATCCAGGGACAATGTTGAGCCTCCCAATTTTTGGCTGCCCTGCCAAAGGGCTATACTACAATAGACCCACTTCCTTACAATGGGCACTTCTGGTTTACAGGCCATCATGCACGTCTCTATCCAGGGACAATGTGGAGCCTCCCAATTTTTGGCTGCCCTGCCAAAGGGCTTTACTACAAAAGACCCACTTCCTTACAATGGGCACTTCTGGTTTACAGGCCATCATGCACGTCTCTATCCAGGGACAATGTGGAGCCTCCCAATTTTTGGCTGCCCTGCCTAAGGGCTATACTACAATAGACCCACTTCCTTACAATGGGCACTTCAGGTTTACAGGCCCTCATGCACGTCTCTATCCAGGGACAATGTGGAGCCTCCCAATTTTTGGCTGCCCTGCCAAAGGGCTATACTACAAAAGACCCACTTCCTTACAATGGGCACTTCAGGTTTACAGGCCCTCATGCACGTCTCTATCCAGGGACAATGTGGAGCCTCCCAATTTTTGGCTGCCCTGCCAAAGGGCTATACTACAAAAGACCCACTTCCTTACAATGGGCACTTCTGGTTGACAGGCCCTCATGCACGTCTCTATCCAGGGACAATGTGGAGCCTCCCAATTTTTGACTGCCCTGCCTAAGGGCTATACTACAATAGACTCACTTCCTTACAATGGGCACTTCAGGTTTACAGGCCCTCATGCACGTCTGTATGCAGGGGCATTGGTGAACCTCACAATTTTGGACTGCCCTGGCAAAGGAAAATACTACAAAGACTCACTTCCTCAAAATGGGCACATTAGACTCAAGAGGCCTTTATGTACGTCTCTTCTCAGGGACATCGGAGTGCCACACAATGTTTTCACGTAAAATCTTTCATGTAATCTCCAAAAGTAACATACACCAGCTCTATCTCACTATTGGGTATGTGCCCTTAACATTTCCGCCATGAAAATTCATTTTGGTGTCATTTTTGAAGGTTTTCTGGTGAGTCCATAAAAATGGCGTAAAACGCGGACAAAATTGTTCACAGCTGTGACTTTTGAGTGATAAATGCTTCAAGGGGTCTTCCCCATGCTGTTGCCATGTCATTTGAGCACTCTTCTGAGACTTTTGTGACATTTTTAGGGTTTCTACATGCTGCCGGGGGGTCATTTCATAAAAATACTCGGGTCTACCCATAGGATAACATTAGGCTCGGTGCTTGGGCCGAGTACACGAGTATCTTGGGATGCTCGGCCCGAGCCTCGAGCACCCGAGCTTTTTAGTACTCGCTCATCACTAATCAGTATGTAAGATATACATACACACACCCAGTATACAGTACATACAGACATCAGTATGTAGCACACATATATGTACACACGTGAGTATGCAATAAACCTCATTAGTGTATAGCACACATGCACCAGTATACAATGGAGAGCAGAAGTATGTGATAAACTGCTGATTTTGCAAGTTTTCCCACATACAAAGACTGGAGAGGTCTGTAATTTTTACCATAGGTACACTTCAACTGTGACAGACAGAAAAAACAATCCAGAAAAATCACATTATATAATTTTTAAGTGATTGACTGCATTTTATTTCAATAAATAAGTATATAATACAATAGAAAATCAGAACTTAATATTTGGTACAGAAACATTTGTTTGCAATTACAGAGGTAAAGCCTGCTTTACACCTTACAATTAAGCATACGATATCATATGCGATGTGACACACCCCCATCGTATGTGCGATACGTTCAATTTGTTGACCGTGTCGCACAAACAATTAATTGCTGTCACACGTACTTACCCTTCCATACGACCTCGATGTGGGCGGTGAACATCCACTTCCTGGAGGGGGAGGGACGTTCGGCGTTACAGCGACGTCACAATGCGGCCGGCCAATTGAAGCGGAGGGGCGGAGATGAGCGGGACGTAGACATCCTGCCCACCTCCTTCCTTCCGCATTACCGGCGGGAGCCGCGGGACGCAGGTAAGATCTGTTCATCGTTCCCGGGGTGTCACACACTGCGATGTGTGCTGCCTCGGGAACATTGAACAACCCGACATGCATTTTTTAGCAAATGAATGACGTGTATGCGATGAACGGTTTTACGTTCAATCGCAATCGCACGTAGCTGTCACACGCTACAACACCACTAACGATGCCGGATGTGCGTCACTTACGATGTGACCCCACCGACACACCGTTAGATATGTTGTAGCGTGTAAAGCCCGCTTAAGACGTTTCCTGTAGTTCTTGACCAAGTTTGCCCATACTACAGCAGGAATTTTGGCCCACACCTCCATACAGATCTTCTCCAGATCTTTCAGGTTTCGGGGCTTTCACTGGGCAACTATAACGCTGTACTATGCAAGACACTGAAACAAACAGTGAGTGTTGCTTCAGGGAGTAGTTAGCAGACCAACCATTAGGGGATGAAAGGGTAGTAAACAAGCCTGCACTAATTAAACGCTCCCCGAAGGGAAGCACTGCAGCTCGCCTAAAAGAACAGTAAGCTGGAAAGCCCACTAGAGTAGCCAGCAAGCCGGGTTTGCAACAGGAGGTCTCGTCAATGGTACAGGATAAAGCAAACTGTGGTCAGGTAATAGCCAAAAGGTCAGGAACTGGGAAGTCATGAAAACAGACATGGGAAAGATGGGGACTAGGACAGGAATGGGGACACAGGTCAGAGGTTGGGCAAAAGTCAAAAGACAGACCAACAGAGGAGGACTAGAGACCAGAGGGGAACAGAGGTAAAAACAAGGACAAGACGGGAGCCACAGGTCAGGTGGGAGACAGAGGTCAGATCGGGTCAAAGTTACACCCAGGACCCATCTTCACTGCTCTTACTGAGGGAAGGAGATTGTTGACTAAAATCTTGCGATACCTGCCCCCATCCATTTTCCCTTCAATACGATGCAGTTGTCCTGTCCCCTTTGCAGAAAAACACTCCCAAAGTATGATGTTTCCACCCCATGCTTCACAGCTGGGATGGTGTTCTTGGGGTTGTACTTATCCTTCTTCCTCCAAATAAAGAGAGTAGAGTTGATACCAAAAAGTTCAATTTTGCTCTCACCTGACCACATGAACTTCACCCATGCCTCCTCTGGATCATCCAGATTGTCATTGGCGAACTTCAAATGGGCCTGGATAAGTGCTAGCTTGAGTTGGAAGACCTTTCTTGCCCTGCAGGATTTTAATCCATGATGGTGTAGTGTGTTACTAATAGTAATCTTTGAGATTGTGGTCCCAGCTCTGCTCAGATAATTAACCAGGTCCTTTTGTGTAGATCTGGTCTGACTCCTGACCATTCTCAGAATAATCCTTACCCCACGAGGCGAGATCTTGCATTGAGCCCTAGACCAAGTAAGATTGACAGTTATCTTGTGTTTGTTCCATTTTCTAATCATTGCACCAACAGTTGTGCCTTCTCATCAAGCTGCTTTCCTATTGTCCTATAACCCATCCCAGCCTTGTGCAGGTCTACAATTTTGTCCCTGGTGTACTTAGCTGTTTAGTCTTGGCCATGCTGGAGAGATTGAGTGTGTGGATAGGTGTCTTTTATGCCAGTAACAAGTTCAAATAGGTGCAGTGCAACACTCACACATCAGTATATAACACTAATATACACACATCAGTAAGAGCTTTTTCAGGTGTTCCAGAGGAGGCATGGGAGAAGCTCCCCAAAAAACATATTTTGGATTGGAGAGTTTGAGATTTTTTGCTTCAAAAACACCTGAAAAACAAACAAACCATCAGTGTGAACACAATGTATTTTTCAGGTTGAAACCACAAAACCGCTGCAAAAAAATGAATACAATCCACAGCAATATATAAATGACATTGCTGTGCGCAAGTTCAGTCTTTTAATCACTTTAGGATTTGGAAATTGGGAAGTAGTGAAAAGAAGTTAAATATTAACTTAGTTGAAAGTAAAGTCACAAAAACACCAGCAAAGCCGATGCTGATAAAATCCGCGGACACTTTCCCAAAACGGTTTGGCTTAGGAAAACTAAGATGTGTGTGACAACTGACTGCTGACCGTGTCCCATTGTTTCCAAGGGAAATTGGCATTGACTTTAATGTACCTATGGATTACAAAAAGGGGCTTTTGTGTGAACTCTGCATGTATACTGTGACTAGTAGCATTCAATTTCTCATTGAACAGGGCTCAGCAGTTATTTTTAGTCAAGCTTCAAAGATTAATACAAAGAAGTAAAGAGGAAAGTGAAGGTTCGAGCAACACATTGCGAGCCGTGAAGGTAAAATCCTCTGTTTCTTTATGTCTTCTCTTCATATCACAGGAAAATGCTTCCGTATGTGTCAAATATGAAGTTCAGGAGTCTGCAATTTTTGGCCTACAATTGCATTACAGCTGCACCAGGTGGATGCTCAAACGTCGCTCCATTCATTCTCTATGGGACTGCCAAAAAAAGCAGAGCGCAGCGCTCATCAAGCCCAGGGAATGAAAGGAGCAGTGGTCAAGCATGCACACTCCCACTCCATTTTAATGGGTTAAAGTGATTACAATGATTAACCCCTTCACGACTTTGGAAGTACTGGTACGTCCAAGTTTGTGACCCTGCCTTTGATGCGGGAAAAATAAGAACATTACGGGTCTCGGAAAATGGTGTCAAAATCGCAATTCTTATTTTTGACAAATTTTATTTTTTTACCATTTAAAAAAAACTATATATGTTTGCTATGTACGAACTTATACTGATCTGGAGAATCATGCTGCCAGGCCAGCTTTACCATATAGTGACATGGTAAGTATAAAAAAAAAACTAAATCCATTCTGGAATTGCACTTTTTTTGCAATTTCCCTGCACTTGGAATTTTTTTCCCATTTCCAACAGAATATGTGGCAGGTGGAATGTTGTCATTCAATAATACAACTCGTCCTGCAGAAAACAAGCATTGATATGGTTATATTGACGGAAAAATAAAAAAAGTTATGTCTCTGGGAATAAAGGGAGGAAAAAAAATTAAAAAAAAACAAAAAAAACCCCCAGCAAATCGCCGGGTGGTGAAGGGGTTAAAGGGATTGTGTCAGCAGTTTTTTTGAGACCTAATCTTAGAGAAGCATAATTTAAGAACAGACACTCTGATTCCAGTGTTATCACTTACTAGGCTGCTTGTTGTAGTTTTGATAAAATCACTGTAATATCAGCAGTAAATTATCATTAAAGGTTTGGTAAACTTGCTGCCATGTTGTCCTCCATATTCGTGAGCTCTGTGTTACCATGGCCCAACACTGATTGGCAGCTTTCTGCCTATGCACAGTATGGACAGAGAGCTGGCAATTGGTGGTGTTGGTGGGGTTATATATACTGTACACTGTGTGCAGAATTATTAGGCAAATGAGTATTTTGATCACATGATAATTTTTATACATGTTGTCCTACTCCAAGCTGTATAGGCTTGAGAGCCAACTATCAAGTAAGTAAAGCAGGTGATGTGCATCTCTGTAATGAGGAGGGGTGTGGTGTAATGACATCAACACCCTATATAAGGTGTGCTTAATTATTAGGCAACTTCCTTTCCTTTGGCAAAATAGGTCAGAAGAGAGATTTGACGGGCTCTGAAAAGTCCAAAATTGTGAGATGTCTTGTAGAGGGATGCAGCAGTCTTGAAATTGCCAAACCTTTGAAGCGTGATCACCAAACAATCAAGCATTTCATGGCAAATAGCCAACAGGGTCGCAAGTGTTGGGCAAAAAAGGCCAAAATAACTGCCCATGAATTGAGGAAAATCAAGCGTGAAGCTGCCAAGATGCCATTTGCCACCAGTTTGGCCATATTTCAGAGCTGCAACATTACTGGAGTATGAAAAAGCACAAGGTGTGCCATACTCAGGGACATGGCCAAGGTAAGGAAGGCTGAAAAACCACCACCTCTGAACAAGAAACATAAGATAAAACGTCAAGACTGGGCCAAGAAATATCTTAAGACTGATTTTTCAAAGGTTTTATAGACTGATGAAATGAGAGTGACTCTTGATGGGCAGATGGATGGGCCAGAGGCTGGATCAGTAAAGGACAGACCTCTCCACTCCAACTCAGATGCCAGCAAGGTGGAGGTGGGGAACTGGTATGGGCTGGTATCAAAGATGAACTTGTGGGACCTTTTTCGGGTTGAGGATGGAGTGAAGCTCAACTCCCAGACCTACTGCCAGTTTCTGGAAGATAACTTCTTCAAGCAGTGGTACAGGAAGAAATCGGTATCGTTCAAGAAAAACATGATTTTTCATGCAGGACAATGCTCCATCACATGCATCCAATTACTCCACAGTGTGGCTGGCCAGTAAAGGTCTAAAAGATGAAAAAATAATGACATGGCCCCCTTGTTCACCTGATCTGAACCCCATAGAGAACCTGTGGACCCTCATAAAATGTGAGATCTACAGGGAGGGAAAACAGTACACCTCTTGGAACAGTGTCTGGGAGGCTGTGGTGGCTGCTGCACACAATGTTGATCGTAAACATATCAAGCAACTGACAGAATCTATGGATGGTAGGCTGTTGAGTGTTATCATAAAGAGAGGTGGCTATATTGGTCACTAATTTTTTTGGGTTTTGTTTTTGCATGTCAGAAATGTTTATTTCTAAATTTTGTGCAGTTATATTGGTTTACCTGGTGAAAATAAACAAGTGAGATGGGAATATATTTGTTTTTTATTAAATTGCCTAATAATTCTGCACAGTAATAGTTACCTGCACAAACAGATATCCTCCTAAAATAGCCAAATCTAAAAAATACCAAATCCAACTTCTAAAAATATTAAGCTTTGATATTTATGAGTGTTTTGGGTTGATTGAGAACACAGTTGTTGATCAATAATAAAAAAAAATCCTCTAAAATACAACTTGCCTAATAATTCTGCACACGGTGTATAGCTCAGCATTGAGACAAGTGTTACATCTGCAGCTGATAAAACAGTGATTTTATCAAAATTGCAGCAATATTGTTATGTGGTACATCCCTGGAATCAGGGTCTTACATCACATTGCTCTACGATGGGGTAGCAAAAAACTTTAAATGTTCCCCTGTTCTGCCAATATCAATCAGAAAATTATCATCAATCCAGTAGGTACATAGGTGATGACTTTTTGCCACCGTACAACTCCTTTAAAGGGAATCTGTCAGCAGGTTTTTGCTACCTCATCTGAGAGCAGCATAATGTAGGCAAAGAGATTCTGAATCTAACAATGTATCACTTAGATTAGTGGCTGCAGCCGTTCTTATATAATAAAAGATTGAATTTTATGAATGTAGCAGAGCTTACCAAGCTGCCCCCGCCCACACCAGGCTTTCAGTGTACATTCCCATAGGCAGAATCTGCTCATCACAGGAGGGGGCGGAGTCAGACTACAGCTCAGGTGCTCCTCAGTCAGACTAATGATAAAGCTAAAAGGCGTTAACTAACATTGCAAAAACATACTTTGAGATAAGAGACAGTTGGCTGTAATCTGAATGTTAACTCTTAAAGCATATGGTCAGATTACATGGCAAAATCCTGCTAACACAGTCCCTTTAAGCATTGGGGCTCAACATCAACAATAGTCTGCAAGTGATAGGTGCAACCCTGTATAAATTTCATAAGCTTTAACCCCTGTTATTGCTATTGTTTCCAAACTACTTTAGAATTCCCTTCAACCTGAAGAGTATGCACAGAGCGATGCTAAGACCAGTCCTCGACTTTCCAGAGCAAGCTTCCTCTTTGGTCAAATTTTCCAGGTAGTTTCTTTGGGGCATTTTATCTGTATTCTAATAATGTACATGATTGTAAGTACACTTTGTATCTCTGAGTCACTGGGATCTAGACTACAGGGCTGAATGTAAAACTTGCAGCTTACATGTAGCCATGGAATACTTTACTTAAAGGGGACCTGCCAGCATTAAGCTACTATATTTTATTTTGTCTTAATAGATTCATGATCTGCAGTAATTAAGCTCTTATAGAATCTGATGCTAATTTGCAGCAGAAAACAGTAAACTAGTCAGGGACATTTATAGAATTGGACAGGGACTCTGATATGTGCAATGAACTCACTGTCAGGATTCTGCTGTTTCCACACGTTCTGTGGCACCTGCTTTCCCTTCTACTTCTTTTAATTGAAAGCATTAAGAGAAGCAGACGAGAAAGCGGTTGGCACATGATCAGGTATATTGAAGCAACATATGGAACGGTCACATGATGAGTGTGGGAAGTGTAGAAACCGCAGAATCCTAGCAGTGAGTTTATTACACACTGTTACAATTCCACATGTTACAGTTACTGTAAAATTCTATAAATGTCTTGGACAACCCCTTAAAATAATGCTGTTTTGTTGAACACTGAAGATCTATAAAAAAGTTCAATTTCTTTGTCATGTTAACAACATAGTAAATCAGCAATCCCAAAATGTTAGTGTGCAAAATAGCATAACATATATGCACCTTTAATAGTAAACCTTAAAAGAGCAACGTTAATTACTCTGATGCATACAGGTCAAGTTCAAAAAGCCATCACTATCTGAGGTGAACACACCCTGGCCACTTAAATTAGCCAGATAGGGACACACCCGCCGGGGGTCCCGTCTAGTGATGGCCACTAGAAAAAACAAACACAAGAAAAAAACAAAACAAACAAAACCAAAAAGTGATGTTGCTGTAGGCAAAGGACAATGGTCCAATTGACAAAAAACACAACAAAAGAAATAATACCTAAAAAAACAAATCAGTATGCACTCATCTTGCTGACAGTGGTCAGTCATACATATACGTAAATATGCAATAGACTTTTAGGTATTTAAAAAAGGAATGGTCTCACCCAATCCCTTTTCATGGGAGGTCATGCAGTCTCTTGATCCTGAGCAGTAGAGTCGTCCGCCATATACTGGCCCTACCACTTCTTGGATACAAAATAATAAAACTGCTGCCCCAAACTTCCGTCCTCACAAGGACGGACCACAACTAGGTCTCAAGCTGGACCCCTATGCTGACCCTGATGACATCCCGACGCGTTTTGTCACTCAGACTCCTCAGGGGACATAATAATTGTCAGTCAGGTCCTTGCTGCCAGCCCTCACCAAACCATCTCTGACACTATGGTTTGGTGAGGGGACGGGAGCCCCGGCGGGTGTGTCCCTATCTGGCTAATTTAAGTGGCCAGGGTGTGTTCACCTCAGATAGTGATGGCTTTTTGAACTTGACCTGTATGCATCAGAGTAATTAACGCTGCTCTTTTAAGGTTTACTATTAAAGGTGTATATTTTAATGCATGTTAACAACATATACAAAACACTATTACTTTAACTGGTGCGTGCGTGAGAGGGGATGTAAGTGCCATTAGGAAAAATATCTAGATCATGACTATCACTAGTAACAACATGGAGAGGAAGAGATACCGAAACCATTCTTCATGTTATCACGCTTCTTACTAATCAGACATGTTATCTGCCTTCTGATTTATCTGATCTGTAAGATTTGTAATATTTCGGAGACTATTTATTTATTTTTGCTAAATGAGTTCAAAAGAGGAAGCAGTACAATCTAATCCCACCCAGCATCTAATCAGCGCACTTGGAGCCGTCGTAATTTAGCTATCTTATTTTCCGGAGTATAAGATGACTTTTTAACCCCTGAAAATCTTCTCAAAAGTCGGGGGTCATCTTATACGCCGGGTGTCGTCTTATACGGCGGTGTACGGTGCTGTCATGGCTTTACTGCCATTGTCCCAATTGTTTAGTAATGTTCTCCTACTGGTCCCCTTCTTGTCCCCGATTACACCGATGTTTACACACAATAAGAGATATTCTCCTGTCCTCCATTCCCGCGGTGCCTCCAGCTGTTACTTGCAGTCCGCAGACACACAGACCTCTCTGTGATAGCATCCAGTGCATGGAGCGGCCGCTGCAGGATGTCTTCATGGCTTTACCACAGTTGAATGCTTTGTGGCGCCGTAAAGGATTCTGTGGCGCCCCTTAGGCTTCCGTCGCCACAGGACATTGCACCCCATCCAGCGGTGTGATGTCCCATTCTGGGTGAGGAAAGGAGTGAACGCCAGTCCCCTGGCAAATCTACACAACACCCATTGTTAGGTACACACTGGGACCAGGGATTGTGGCAGCAACCCTCCCATCCCTGCTCCTATAGGGTACAGCTTAGCAACTGGGGAGGTGGGAGGGGCCACCAGAGAGCAGTCAGAGAAAGGAAGGTCAAGTTTGAAAAGTTGAAGAGAGTGAGGGGAAGGAGGAGGAGGTCTGCAGGAGGCAGGCAAGAAGGAGGAGAAGAAGAAAAGCTCTAGTCAGACAGAAGCTAAGGAAAGAAAGAGACACTTCCTGGTGAAGATCCTGGGACTCAGAGGGTCCAGGTGACACCAAGCAGGGAACGAAGGGATCCCAGGGCCACGGATAGATTGTGAGCTGTGGTGGCCTGTTCCACAGGAACATCGGTGGAGGGATCAAGCTGCAACAGGGGACGGTCCCTAGAAACAGAAGGAGTGAAAAATCGTCTCCAACAGTGAAAACCGAGGCCCAGGGAAAGTTGCAAACTCCCCGGGCCACAGCCCACAGCAGAACCTCTAGAAAGGGGGCAAGTAACCGACAGGTGAGCTCCCAGCCTGGAGGCTGTAGTGGAGGCCGAGCAGGTTCATCCTAAAAGAGCTAGGCTTAAGGAGACAGCTGAAGACAGAGACACTTTAGAGAGAAGGGTACCGGCTTTCATTCCAGAAATCACCCAGAAACTGTGGAGGTCCCTGACAGTGGGTTCCAGCCGTCCGAAGGCACCAGTGTGCACCTACCAGGAAGTGTGAGTAAAGATCTTGGAATTGCACCCTCCAGTGTTGTCCCTGTTATTTCATCTGCTTAGCCTTCCATACACCATAGACTCTCACAAGCACCAACAGTGTCCCTGGGGCACCGCTCCACCTGTGGGGAGCAGTACCACCATTGCTGCCATATCATCACCCCGGAGGCCTCACACAGCAGCGGCGGCTTAATAGCCGCATACCACAGGTGGCGTCACGAACACAAACTTTATTCACCCCCAACACTGCAGCCATATTTAACTGACACCCACCAGGGCCACGGAGCCGGGCCCCGCCACCACTGACGACCTCCGGACTAGTCCAGCCCGGCACCGGGTGTCCCATAGCCCTGGGGTGGGCGAGTCAACTTAATTTCAGTAAAGCCATGACAACATCCAGCAGCGGCCGCTCCGTACACAGAACGCTATCACGGAGAGGTCTGTGTGCCTGCGAACTGCAAGTAACAGCTGGAGGCACCGCGGGAATGGAGGACAGGTGAGAAGATCGTTTATTTATGTGTAAATAACGGTGTAATAAGGGACAAGAAGGGGACCAGTAGGAGGACATTACTAAACAATGGGAACAATACTGCAGGGGACATTACTAAACAATGGAGACATTACAGCAGGGGACATTACTATACAATGGGGACATTACAGCAGGGGACATTACTAAACAATGGAGACATTACAGCAGGGAATATTACTAAACAATGGAGACATTACAGCAGGGAACATTACTAAACAATGGGGACATTACTGCAGTGGACATTACTAAACAATGGGGACATTACAGCAAGGGACATTACTAAACAATGGAGACATTACAGCAGGGGACATTACTATACAATGGGGACATTACAGCAGGGAACATTACTAAACAATGGGGACCTTACAGCAGGGGACATTACTAAACAATGGGGACCTTACAGCAGGGGACATTACAGCAGGGGACATTACTAAACAATGGGGACATTTAACTAGAAAAGTTGGGGGTCGTCTTATACGCCCAGTCGTTCTATATGCCGGAAAATATGGTACTAGTATTCATTTTTATGTATTTCAAAATGTTAAGCTTTGATGCAAAATTTCATGAAGGTTTCTATGAGTGTTTGTTCTGTGGGGCATTTTCAAAATGTGACATCGGTCTACTTTTTAATTAAAAAAAAATATATTATGGGTAGTGATGAGAGGACTCGCAGATAACCAGAAGCGGTTGATCCCGGTGATCCAGTTTATAAAATCCGGATAAGTAAGTCTATGGGGACCAGAATCTAGCAATTAAATATGGTAGTAGAAGGGATAGGGGGATAGGAGCAGGTGCGCTGTACTTACTGAGGCGCTGGAAGTGCTGTACACCACTCCCAGGCCGCACATTCCCTTCCGGTGCTGTGCATTAGGCTCAGCGCATATGCACTGCTTTCTCAACCCTGGTTGCAGTCAAACACACTCCAACACTGAGTGTCAGTGTGTCAGCTGACTGCTTCCAATCACAGGCGCTACGTGCATCGAACGAGGCATATAAATAAATAAATAAAATATTTGGTGTAGGGTTCCCCAGTATTATGATACCCAGCACAGATAAAACCCATGGCTACAGGCTGCAGCCCCCAGCCGTGCGCTTACCTTGGCTATTTATCAAAATAGGAGGGACCGCATGCAACTTTTCTTTTTATTTAATTAATTATTTATTTAAATAAATATTTTTTTTTAAAAAATTGTGTGCGGTAACCCCCAATTTTGATAGACAGCCAAGATAAATACAAACAACAAATGGTCATATAATATATATATAGGGGAAAATAAATTATTAATAATAATATTTATTATTATAGCGCCATTTATTCCATGGCGCTTTACAAGTGAAAAGGGTATACATAAAAGTACAACAATCATTAATAATACAAAACAGACTGGTACAGGAGGAGAGAGGACCCTGCCCGCGAGGGCTCACAGTCTACATTTCCTCCCTACAAATTCCTCCCTATACCTCAGAGCTCCCCAAGCTCTACAATAATAACACCAATGGTAGATTAAAATATATCGACACATAGGACCAAAAACAAGGATAACATTAAAATAGATTTATTGAAGAATATTAAAATCATAAAAAAGAGAGAATGTACAGAGACTGCATATGGGGGACCGTACAGGGCAAATATACAGTAGATCAAACTACATAAATAGAAACATTATAACCTGATATAAAAAGTAAATTAGGTATTAAGATATAATATTACATGAACAAGTATAATAATTCATAAATTCACTGTTTAAAATGACCAGTGCAAATACCAAATATAAAAGGATACAATAGAAAAAGCACAAGAGACTATATACCATCCAAAAAGTAAATAATATTTTATAATGTAAATACAAGTGTATGCAGGATGTATATAGGCCAAAGTGACTTGTGCTTATGCAAAAAATACCCAATGTAAATATCAATACTGACTACAAAAAAAAATGTTTAAACCTGTATTCTATATTATGTCCACAAGATGGCACCAAAGTATAACAAATCAAATATCAATACCATGATTCCTAATTGTTGCCTCATTCTCTTGTATGGCACAAGAGCCAAACACACAAAGGACAAGTTATAAACGCATAAGTCTGGGCCCATTAACTACCTCAGTGGTGATAACAAGAGCTTATCGGTCCCTCACCCCAACGTGACATCCGTTTCGGAAACCTTCTTCAGGGGTATTGATATTCACATTGGGTATTTTTTGCATAAGCACAAGTCACTTTGGTCTATATACATCTTGCATACACTTGTATTTACTTTATATAATATCATTTATTTTTTGGATGATATATAGTCTCTTGTGCTTTTTGTATTGCATCCTTTTATATTTGGTACTTGCACTGTTCTTTTTAAACAGTGTATTTACGTATATTATTATACTTCAATGACTTTTTTGTATCAGGTTATAATTTTCTATTTATGTAGTTTGATCTATGTTTGCCCTGTATGCTGCACAGTCCCCCATATGCGGTCTCTGTACATTCTCTCTTTTTTTATGATTTTAATATTCTTTAATAAAATCTATTTTAATGCTATCCTTGTTTTTGCTCCTATGTGTGTGGATAATTTAATCTACCATTGGTGTTATTACAGCCAAGATAAAGCCCGACAGCTAGGGGGTAGTATTCTCAGGCTTGAAAGACCAATGCTTATTGGGCTTACCCCGCTCTTGCCGATTGCCCTGGTGTAGTGGAAATTGGGGTAATATCAGGGCTTAATGGCATCTCACAGCTGGCACTATGCCCTAGATTAGTAATGGAGAGAGTCGATGAGACCCCCCCTTACTAATCTGTAAGTAAAAGTAAATAAACACAAACACCGAATAAAATACAAACAAAACACCCTCTTTGACCAATTTATTAACCCCCAAAACACCCTTGCAGGTCCGACGTAATCCACACGAGGTGCCATGATGATTCCAGCTCTGCTACATCCGAGCCTGGAGAGACCAAAAACATGTCCGATCTCTCCTGACTCCAGGAAACATTGACAAGGAGACCCAACTGGCAGCAGTGATGTCACTCAGTTCACCAGAAGTTATACACATCTTCCTACGGTATGACCTCCGGTGACCTGAGAACCACACTCTAACAAAGTATGGGGCCATGCCCCGCACCCCGCCAGTCCTTTAACACTGACAGTGCCAACCAGGAGGAGAGGAGTGTGGGGCTGTCCCATATTCCTCACCCTTGGCCGGCACTGTCAGTGTTAAAGGGCTGGCGGGGTGTGGGGCACGGCCCCGCATTTTAAGCTAGAGGGCTTCAGGTCAACAGAGGTCATACCGTGGGGACCCGGGTATGACCTCCAGTGAACTCAGTGATGTCATTGTTGCCAGCCGGGTCCCCCTTGTCAGTGTTTCCCGGAGCCTGGAGAGTGTGGACATGTTTTTGGTCTCTCCAGGCTCAGATGTAGCAGGACCAGGACCATCATGGGATGCCGTATTGATTATGGTGAAACTTCAAGGGTCTTTTTTGTTAATAAAAAGGGGAAAGGGGGTGCTGTATTGTACTTCAAATAAAGGATTTTTTTTCTGTATTTGTGTTTATTTCCTTTTACTCTTTTACTTTTTTCTTTATCTTATAGACTACTCAAATTTTGGGCATTATGACAGTTGTGTGCTGTTATTAACCCCTCACTATCCCAATTGCCACCGCACCAGGGCAATCAGGAAGAGCCGGGTAAAGCACTGGGATTGTTGCATCTATGTTCACAAACTGCGTTTTTTACCTGCGTTTTTGGTCCGTTTTTGCTGCAGAAATTTCTTGAGAAATTCTTGTAACCTTTCTGCAGAGATTCCCCAGCAAAACCTATGGCAAAAAAAATTAGCTGTGCGCACACTGCGTTTTTTTCTTAAGAAAATTCTTTCAGTAGATTTTCTTAAGAAAAAGAATGAGCATGTCACTTCTTTTCTGCAGCTAACTGCGTTATTTGCTATAGATAATTGACACAATAACGCAGGGAGCAACCAGCGTTAAAAACTCACCAAAAACGCACCGAAAATGCACCAAAAACGCACCGAATACGCGGCAAAAACGCAGGTGCGTTTTTGGTGCGTTTTTTAACGCAGGTGCACTAATCCTTCACTCTTAAGAAATTTCTTAAGAAATTTTCTTAAGAAAAATCATTTTTCTAGTGTGAACATAGCCTTAAGAAATTTCTTAAGAAAAATCATTTTTCTAGTGTGAACATAGCCTTATGGTTGCAAGAATCCTGGGCAGCTGCAGGCTGCTATTTTTAGGCTGAGGGCAGCCCAATGAGCATGGACCTCCCCAGCATGAGAATACCAGCTGTTGTGCTTTATCATGGCTGGATATCAAAATTGGATGGGGGGGGGGGGACTGCACGCCAGTTTTTAAAATGATTTATTTAAATAATTTAAAAAACAAAAAAGCTGCATACGGTTTCTCTTCTTTTGATACACAGCCAAGATAAGTGCAGGGCTGAAGCCTGCAGCCTGTAGCCATATACTTTATCTGTTCTGGGTATCATAATATGAGGGAACCAATTGTTTTATTTATTTATTTTTTTATCATGATACTGACTCGCAGACCAGCGCCTGTGATTGGTTGTAGTCAGACGCCGTCACACAGGCTGGGAGCGCATCTGACTGCAACCAGCCACAGATGCCAGGACGGCCAGTGGGCGGGGGAAAGAAGGGCATATGGATAAGCACTAATGTGTGGCCCAGGAAGTGAAGGAGAGGGCGCAGGAGCAATGTACAGCTGCGTGAGAGCAGTATACAGCTGTGTTGAAAACGCTTGCTTCATTCTTATTTTCTTTATTTATTTATTTTTTTAAGTTCCTAAGTTGCCGGGTCCAAATCAATATTTGGAATCCCGGGCCCAGGTCTGGCACCCGGGTACCTTTGAAACCGCATGGATCAGAACTTTTAAGCGGGCTTTACACGCTACGATATCTTTAATGATTTATCATTGGGGTCACGTTGTTTGTGACACACATCATTAACGATATTGTAGTGTGTGTCACTTATGTGCGACCTAAAACGATCGCAAAAGCGGCCAAAATCGTTTGCCATGGAGAGGTCGTCCTACAACAAAAAATCATTCTCCTTTAATTAGCGATGTTGTTCCTTGTTACTGCGGTAGCACACATCGCTGTGTGTGACACCGCAGGAGCGAGGAACATCTCCTTACCTGCCTCCACCGCCAATGCGGAATTAAGGAGGTGGGCGGGATGTTTACGTCCCGCTCATCTCCGCCCCTCCGCTTCGATTGGACGCCTGCCGTGTGATGTCGCTGTGATGCCGCACGACCTACCACCTTAGAAAGGAGGCGGATCACCGGCCAGAGCGACGTCGCAGGACAGGTAAGTCTGTGTAACGGGTGTTAGTGAGGTTGTGCGCGACGGGCAGCGATTTGCCCGTGTCGCACAACCGACGGGGGCGGGTACGGTCGTTTGCGATCTCGCTAGCGAGATCGCAGTGTGTAAAGCCCACTTTAGAGTCCGGGTCCGCCCATCACTAATTATGGAGCAAATGGCGATGAAGTGTTGTTTCTACTTTCATATTATATTTCTGTTTTTTTGAGTGTTTACTAAAAGTATGAAAATTATGCTGGCTGTGAGAGAGTTATAGGATATGAGGAATAATATGGCCCGAATTGATCAAGAGGGGCAATTTGCACACCAGTCTTGAAAGGTTCGCTGTAGTAAGGTGTATTCATTATGAAGCATTTGTCAGCCGCGCTCAGTCATGCCCCCTCTGGCTGAGCTGCCTGGGGCTGTTTGCTCAAAAATGTTATGATTTTATAAACTGCCTTATACCAGAATTTTTCCAAAAAGTTTATGTATTTAAAAAGTATTTGTTTCCAGTTTGTCAAAGGATATGAGAATAAATACAAACGGATGAACAGCAATGAGCGCGTGCGGATGGTGGCGTCTAATTCGACCTCCATTGAAAGTGTGAAACTCTTATTAGAAAAACAAGATGGTAAGAAAAATATTACAATATGTTGACTTCACATTATTCAATGGGACTTCATGTAAGGCTAAGTTCACACACTGCGTTTTTTTGACGCTGCGTATTTGTGCGTTTTTGGCTGCTAAAAACGCACAAAAACGCACCCGCGTTGAAAAAACGCGTCAGAAAACGCATGCGTTTTTACCACGATTTGGTGCGTTTTTGGCTGCATTTTCCTGCGTTTTTGATCTCTGCCTTTTGCTGCATTTTTCCAATGCATTGCATGGGGGGAAAACGCAGAAAAACGCAGGAAAGAATTGACATGTCCATTTTTTTTTTCAAGCTCAAAAACGCAGCTTAAAAAAAAAGTTGTGTGCGGACAGCAAAAATGAAAACTCATAGACTTTGCTGGGGAAGCAAAGTCATGCAGTTTTGAGGCCAAAAACGCACCCTTAAAACGCGCAAAAACGCCGCGAAAAACGCACTGTGCGCACGTAGCCTAAGTGTGCAGTACAATTCAGGGTTATAGCCATTTACAAATCAAATAAGGATGAAAAACATACACATTTCTTACTTCATGACAGTTAACCCTTTGCTAACTCAACAAATAACTTGAAGTTTTTGCGCCCCTGTGTAAAATTTGTAATAACTCCATCCTACCATGTACAGCATCTTGAAGACGCTCTGGGCTCATCAGGATCTTGTGCTCCTCTGCTGCATTTCTCCATTTGACATATTAAGGCCAATGAATGGAGGAAACTGTTTGAACTATGTAAAACCTTTATTTCTCATTGTGTTTATTGTGATTTCCAGTAGAATTGGAACAAGATAATGACATCAAAAAGAGCCTGAATCTGATACCTTACAGTTTGGTTCATCCTATCCACAATGAGAAGAGGAGACCTGTTATCTTCGCCCCCACCATATTGGCCAAAACCATTATTCAAAAGCTGCTTAATTCTTCTGGGGCTTTAGAGTTCAATATGTGTAAGCCAGGTAAGAGCTTTCATGGTGTAATTTGTAAATGCACGTCTAAGGGGCACTTTGCACACAACGACATCGCAAGCCGATGCTTGCGATGCCAAGCACGATAGTCCCCGCCCCCGTCGCAGCAGCGATATCTTGTGATAGCTGCCGTAGCGAACATTATCGATACGGCAGCTTCACATGGACTCACCTGCCTTGCGACGTCGATCTGGCCGGCGACCCGCCTCCTTATTAAGGGGGCGGGTCGTGCGGCGTCATAGCGACGTCACACGGCAGGCGGCCAATAGAAGCGGAGGGGCGGAGATGAGCGGGACGTAAACATCCCGCCCACCTCTGTCCTTCCGCATAGCCGGCGTGAGCTGCAGGACGCAGGTAGGAGATGTTCCTTGCTCCTGCGGCTTCATACACAGCAATGTGTGCTGCCGCAGGAACGAGGAACATCGTACCTGTTGCAGTCGCATAATTATGGAATTCCCAGACACTACACCGATGATACGATTACGACGATTTTGCGCTCGTTAATTGTATCATCTAGGATTTACACCCTACGATGTCGAGTGCGACGCCGGAAGTGCGTCACTTTCGACATGACCCCTCCGACATCGCTCTTGCGATGTCGTAGTGTGCAAAATGCACCTAAGGGTTAAGGTTTCTCCTAAAAGGGAATCTGTTAGCAGGTTTTCACTATGTAATCTGAGAGCAGCATGAAGTAAGGGCTGAGGCACTGATTCCAGCATTGTCACTTTGCTGGCCTGTATGCTGTTTTTTTTAATACATTCAGTGTTATCTCTACTGCAGACATAGTGGTGCTCTATAACCCCATCCACATCACTGACTGGCAGCTCTCTGCGTGCGCTTTACATTGACAGAAAGCTGCTAATCAGTGGTGGAGGCGGGGTTGCACAGAGCTGTAGGAATACATTGCACAAGACACCTAGTTTTGCTGATTAAACACCTTGTAAGTGATTTATCAATGTAATCAGGATCACAGACCCTACATCATGCTGCTGTCAGATTACATAGCAAAAATCTGCTGACAGATTCCCTTTAAAGTGTCCTCTAGGCCATGCAATGCTCCCTGGGTAATAAAATGTACAAATAGCCTCTACAGTGAGGCAGAGAATAGGTGACATATTAGCAGTAGTAATCCTTTAAGTTAACATGAAATTTTACATGTGGGATGCAAGGCACAATGCGTTAATGAAGCTGACTCACAAGCGGAGCCAGCTTCACCTGCAGCAGGTATCACCTGTATATTATAGCTGACAATGGATGCCAACAGTGCTAGGACATAATTTTTCAGTTTTTCATGTCCCAATGCTATAAATAGAGATGGGCGGACCCGAATTGCAAAGTTTGTGGTCCGTATCAGACACTTAAGCAGGCTTTACACGTAATGACATCGCTAATGAGATGTCGTTGGGGGTCACGGAATTTGTGACGCACATCCGGCCTCGTTAGCGACATCGTTGCGTGTGAAACGCATGAACGTCCGTTAAACGATCAAAATTACTCACCTAATCGTTGATCGTTGACCGGTCATTCTATTCCCGATTATTGTTGCTGTTGCAGGACGCAGGTTGTTCGTCGTTCCTGCGGCAGCACACATCGCTATGTGTGACACCGCAGGAACGAGGAACTACATCATACCTGCGGCCGCCGGCAATGAGGAAGGAAGGAGGTGGGCGGGATGTTCCGGCCGCTCATCTCCACCCCTCCGCTTCTATTGGGCGGCCGCTTAGTGACGCCGCCGTGACACCGCACAAACCGCCCACTTAGAAAGGAGGCGGTTCGCCAGCTACAGCGACGTCACTAGGCAGGTAAGTACGTGTGACGGGTGTTAGCGATGTTGTGCATTACAGGCAGCGATTTGCCCGTGACGCACAACCAATGGGGGCGGGTGCTTTCACCAGCGACATCGCTAGCGATGTCGCTGTGTGTAAAGCCCTCTTTAGTGTTCGTGCATGGACCCCGAACACAAACGTCTCCAGGAAGTCCTTGCAACTGTTCAAGTTCAGACACCCAAAGAAAAATAAGATGGAAAAAAGGAAAAAGCAAGAAAATGGGGACTAAAGTAGGAAAATTATACTTACCTAGTTTACAAGAGGTTGTGAAACTGCTTCTGGGTCCGCTCATTAAATCTCATGAATATTCACTGCTTGCCCCACCCACCCTCTGTGACAGCATCTGTGTTTGGTTGCAGCCAGAGTGCCAACGTCTGTGATTGGTTGCCCTCGCACTAACTGTCTGAGTCCTCCGAGTGGAGTGTAAAAATACATAAATAATTGGAAAAAATGATGTAGGGTCCCACGTATTTTGATACCCAGCACAGATAAAGCAGATGGCTACAGGCTGCAGACCCAGCTGTGCGCATTATCCTGGCTGTGTATCAAAACACAAGGGACCCCATGCAGCTTTTTTTTAATGATTTTAAAAAACTGTGTGCGGTCCCCCCAATTTTGATACCCAGCCAAGATAAAGCAGACAGCTTGGGGCTGGTATTCTCAGGCTGTGGATTTTTCAGGATGGGGTTTATAAACGTTTGTAACGCACCTGTGTGTTCAAAATGGTCACCATATCCTTAGATGAATCCTTGAGGGCTGTAGTTTCCAAAATAGTGTCCCATTTGTGGAGTATCCTGCTGTTACAGCACATCCAGGGCTTTGCAAATGCGACGCGACATGACATTCACAATCTGTTCCAGCGAAATTTACTCTTCTAAAGTCAAATAGGGCTCATTCTGTTATGTTACCTGGCCTAGGTCCAAATAGTACATCCCGACCACCCGAGAGGGTATCTATTCAGTAGAAATTGTGTAACAAATATTTGGCTAAGTTGACATGAGTGTGGATAAAACTAACCTGGATTATCATCTGTGTGGTATCCGTTTTTGTACATTAGTAGTTATTAAAAAATACAAGATCAAAAACATTTCTCTATCGTTTCATTGGGGGACACAGGACCATGGGTTATGCTGCTGTCACTAGGAGGCTGACACTAAGTAAACAGAAAAAGTTAGCTCCTCCCCAGCAGTATAACCCCTGAGCCGGAGGCGGGCTCAATCAGTTTTTTGCTTAGTGTCGTAGGAGGCTGATGTGGGCCGACTGGGCCCCCTTCAGCCACTTGATTTTTTGCGTATATTTTTTTCATTTTTTCTCTCGGCGACGCTCATCGCTCTCATCTGTGGTAATTCTTTTTTTCTGTAGGTATCGTTCTCTCTACTCAGCTCTCGCAGCCCGTGTGGGTACCACTCCCCTGGGTCGCAGAAGCTTGACTCGTCGGGCCCTCTCCCCCGTCTAATTCCACGGTACCACTCCCGGGTTGGCATGTGGGGCTATTCCTTCCGGGGCACCCCCTATTCACCCTGCGGTATCACCCCAAAGGGTGCAAGGGGCATACAGCAGGGACTGGACCTCGCAGCGCGTCTGGATGATGATCGGGCCCGCAGCGCTGCTTCACTACAGGGGGCTCCCTGCCCCCACCGGCGTCCACCTCCCTGCCTGCCTGCCTGCCTGCCTGCCTCATTCTTCTTCTGCGGCCCGCAGCCAGCCCTCCGGTGTGCGGAGCACGCAGACACAAGTGCAGAGCTCCACGCCTGCACACTGCCAGATGCGGCGCCGCCGACCAGGTAGGACACTCCCCCTACCTTCTCCCGGGCGGCTTCAAGATATAGGCCCCGGTCCGGGCCTACTCAGTCACCGAGCACCTCGGCCGGTGCCCGGACATTGCTGCGCGCTGCCGCTCCCGCAGGTAGGACCGTCGGTCGCTACTTTTCCCTGCGCCGGCTGTTGCAAAATTTAGGCCCCAGTCCGGGCCTACTCACCGGGCGCCACCAGCCACGTCCCCATCTGGCCCTGGAGTCCTCTCTACACCCGCAGTGCTCGGCCGGTTCCAGCTGCCGCGCCGCCGCTCCCGCGGGTAGAACCGCGGTCTCTAGATCACACGCGCCGGCTGCCTCAAAATTTAGGCCCCGGCTTCGGCCTTGTCTCCGGCGTCACAGGCCCGCCCCCCGCCGCATCGCTATTGGTCGCCGGCCGCTCCGTCTCCGCCCTCCACTCAGCCCCAGGCATCACAGTGGGGGCGGTGGATGCTTTTTCCCGCTCTCCTGGGCCCGCCTCCAGCCTCCCCAGCGTTCATCAGAGAAAAAAAAAAAAAAAAAAAAAGGGGATTATGTCAAACTCCTGGTATGCGGTTTGCTGACGCTGCAGCAGCCCGTATATCAGGGGAAAATAGACCCAAGTCTTCCATGTTTATTAAATACAGTGGGGTTTTTCACTCAAAGCTGGCGTTTTGTACATTATATTTTTTTTTAACCCCTTCAGGTACCTTTTTCGGGCTTGCATCAGACACATCCCATAGGGTTAGTCTATAGAGCTCTCAGAGCAGAGTTTTTTGTTATTTGGGGCCAGTACCTCAAGTTTGCGTTTTCCTTAATGGTAATTTTCCGCACATAATGGCAGATTGGGGTTGACAGCTACCGCAGTCACTGGCTCCGCACACCCCTGTATCTCGCCCCTGTCGGCTGGTTAATACCCTGTCTCAGGCCAGATATTCCCTCGCTGACGTCCCTCGGGTTCGTACACATGCGCCGCGTCCCCCGCCGACGCTTGGTCATACCATCCACAAAACGGCGCCATTCCTTCGGGGAGACGAGTTCCGTACCAGGGACTTTTTGCCTAGGCTAGAAGCGGACCCGCCAGGTCTCGCTTTTCGTGGCCCCCCAGTTTTTCCACCTTATTCCCAAGGTCCAGACTGCCCCTCCTCCGGTAGTCTTCCGACCTCCCGGGTGATGGCCCAGGCTTTCCACCTCCGCTGGACTCCGAGCAGGACCTGGATGTTTTGGCGCAGGACGAATAGCATGCTCGAAACGGTGAGTCAGGCCGTAAGGCTACGGACAGCCCCTCTTCTCTCTGTGCACCCAGGTCTCCTTTAGGGCGTTTGGAGCAGACCCTTGATGTGCTCGGGGGACATCCAGAGTTCGCCGAGTTACCGCGTGTTCACTGACATCCACCAGACACGACGTTTACCAGCGGTAAGCCATGTCATTGTCATTATTCCCTTCTCCAAAGGGGTTTTCGGAGAGTATGACCATGCTGCACTGGAGTCGTTGACCACAGACATCTACCAGACACGGCGTTTACCAGCGGTAAGTCGTGTATTTTGGTCATTATCATTCCCCCGTAGGGCTCTGGAGAGAGGGGGCAGTTACCTTGCAGAGACGAAGAGGGCAGGCCCCTGCGGTTTCATTGGAATACAGTTCGCCGTGTGACTGCGTTATCACGGATAATCCCAGGCCTCGATTTTTACCGGTGGTAAGTCCTTTTATTGTCATTACCCTTCTAGAAAGGGGGCTCCAAATGGAAGGGGCACCCCACCCTGTAGTCGACCCGCCTGTGTTCCTCCGGGTTTCTCGTCCCGAACGTGGCGTCCCTCGGAGAATCAGCGAACTCCATACGCAGCGGACCAAGTTCCACCTAGGCTGTCCCAGGACTGGTTATCATCTTCAGTGAGTACCCTCTCTTCACATACCTGGGGCCTGCCTGCCGCTCGGCCTGAGCCTCTACCATCAGTGTGTCCACCCGTCGAGGCCTCTGACTCGGGATCAGGTACGCAGATTCGGCATCTAGGAGGCCGCTGACTTCCCTTCGGTCCTTAGGGAACGCCCCTCTGAAGATAGGCGAGTTCAGTGGCCCCCCTTGGCTACGTCAGGGTAGAGTACTTCTCTCCCCTAGACTACGTAAGGGAAGGGTTCATCCCTTTCCCGGCATCGCTCCAGAGGCATCAGGATCGTCCCCTCACACTAGGTTCCAGCCGTTCGCGCCGCTCTCGTCAGGAAGCCTCTATTCCTCCAACAGCCCCTCCGCCTTGCGTGGCAGTGGACCGTTCCAGTTTTTTATAAGAGCGCTGACAGGGATCTCTGTCCCTGCGCACCCTACTCTACAGGGCTGCTAGGTTCTCTACGCCCAAGTACGGCCGGGAGGTCCAGGGTTCTCCCTTCAAGGTTCCTTGCTTGAGGTTAGACCGTCATATTCACTTTCCGCTACTAGAGTAGCTGAGATACCGGAACGAGTCCTCCCAGACCCCGGCTCGGTCCATCATCCCTTAGGCACGGTTTTTTCGAGCCCGTTCAGGAGGAAGTACTCCTCACGCAGGAATAGTTTCCTTCCTGGCACAGAGTTCCGCGTACCCATGCCACCCGCTCCCGTTCTGGCTAGGCGAGCCCTCGGCGGTTTGTGCAGGTGATAGCGACGGTGCACGTACCAGATTTCACCCCTTCTCTCCAGTGGACCACACTGAAGATTAAAGACAAAGAGGGTTCCGTCTTCATGGTTGATCCGCCAATTTTCTCATAGCGGACCAGTCTTCGAAATCGTCCCTTGAGAAGCTTCCCTTCCCTCCGCTGGAGGAGATTCTCAACCGTCACCAGTCTCCCGTGCTGGGGTATGCTACCCCCACTTTTTCCTCGGCACGGTCCCGAGGGTCAGCCCTAGAGCGTTGTTTCCCCTTCAACATTCCGGAAGCCAGAGCCATCCGGTTAGCACGGCTACAATTCTTCTCTGGGTCGGGCCTTGCCCAGTCAGTTTCCAGTCGGACCATGCCACAGCGGTGACATGCATCATTCACCAGGTAGACCCAGAGAGTGTCATGGCAAAGGAAGAGGCCAAGAAGATTTTGCCCTGGGACGGGTCCATTAACTCGCTATCTCGGTCAGTCCATCCCTGGCATGGACGTGTTGGTCGGCCGATTTTTTCGGTAGGAAAGACCTCCCTTAGGAAAAGTGCTCCTCAACAGGGAAGTCACCAGTCAGTTCACGGGCGAGGGAAGACCTCCAGTCGTGGACTTATTGTTCTCCCGTTCCAACTTTCAAGTCAATAGTGCTTCGAGTGTACCACCTGCTCTGGTCTAGGTGCGACTCCCTCGACCGGTCGTGTAGCCTGTTCAGGTTCTCCTGCATCTTCCCGCAGCTTCCCATGGTCTCGAGGGTTCTCAGGATGGACCAAGGCAACGATGCCTCTGGAGTGACCCAGGCGACCATACTTCGCAGAGCCTACTCAACTCCTCACGGAGGCCCCGGGGCTCCTTCCCGACCGCCAAGTTATCTGTGTCGGGGCCCCTCTCCTCTACCGGGACTCAAAGGCCCCAAGTTCGACGGCCTCACCAGTGGATCCCGGGTACTGCCTCAGTCATGCTGTTGACAAGAGGATTACAGACAACGTTGAGGGCCGGGAATCAAGTTCCTCCAGGATTTATTTCCACTAGGAAAGAGCTCCCCCGGTGGGTGAGGACCACATCTTCCCTCTTTTTTGCTGGCATTCTTCCAGTCAGATCCGAACGCGACCCTCTCGCGCGTCCCTGTATGGGCCAGTTGTTGGCCCGTTTCGCTTCGGATTTTTTCGGAGTCTTTTCACTTCCGTCATCCAATCAGAGCCTTCGCTCTGAGAAGCGTCCATCTGGCTCGGCTGTTTCATCGTTTCACCAAAAACGTGGATTCTTTTTCCAGTGAGGGGTTCGTTCAAGGTACCCCCTTTTTCCCGGCTCCACCTGTTTTTGTTAGGTGGGCGCCTCGTGGCCATCTCGTTGTTACAGACAGCATCAGGGCGGACAGCCCTCTTGTCGTTCTTCTCCCCTTTTTGTTTTCCAGCGCCTCCAGCAGGACAGGGGGAGGCTCCGGCCAGAACTCTTCGTTTCTGTCCAAGGCAGCTCGCTGTTTCCTTCCAGAAGAGGTGTTTAGTATTGAGTTTTCGGTTCTAGTCTCCTCTCTCATCCGGGAAGGGGCCTAGTTCGTTCCAGAACTGGTACGAGCCCTCAGTCTTACATGCCTGCAGGACACCCTTTTCGGTTACACCGACAACCAGTCCACCCTTCCACCCGGTCCCAATAGGCCCATGCCAGCGCCAGGGGCCTGATTTGTTCACATGGATCCATTACTCCATGTGTGAAGACTATCGCATGAAGGGCGGACTTCCGCCGCGGTCTACCGAGCAAGGGATACCCCTTGGGCGATTGGACTACAGATGTCGACCGTCCAGGTCCCCTGGGCCGCCACCCGATCTAGTCGGCATACCTTTACTAGTTTCTACCAGGCTCACACCCAAGCTTCGGCAACGGCCAGCCTTGGAGTAAGGTTTGCGGGTGGCAGTGACACACCTGTAACAACGTCGGTGCTTGTAAGTCTGGCGCAAGCCCGACGGGGAAGCGGTTACCTTCCTATCTCCGGTGATGGTTTTTCTTCCCACCCAGGGACTGCTTTTGGACGTCCCATGGTCCTGTGTCCCCCAATGAAACGATAGAGAAAGAAGGATTTTTGTGTACTCACCGTAAAATCTCTTTCTCTGAGTCTTCATTGGGGGACACAGCACCCACCCTGCTTGTGTTATTTGTTATATATATTTCCTGTCGGTTACCTCAGTGGCTATTTCCCCAGGCCACTGGTCACACGACTACTATTCATAGTTTTTATCTGTATTATCCAGAATGGTTTGATTCTCCTCCTACTGCTTGTGCACTAAACTGATTGAGCCCGCCTCCGGCTCAGGGGTTATACTGCTGGGGAGGAGCTAACTTTTTCTGTTTACTTAGTGTCAGCCTCCTAGTGACAGCAGCATAACCCATGGTCCTGTGTCCCCCAATGAAGACTCAGAGAAAGAGATTTTACGGTGAGTACACAAAAATCCTTCTTTTCCTATATTAAGCATTGCATTGGATCCATATGGTTAATCTGTATGGGATCAAATTTTTGCTCACCAAAGTATTATTGCGGTATTCGTCACGAATAATGAACCCTATGCAAATCAATGGGGAACCCGAGCATTTTTCTTGTCATGAGGAATTTTGGAATAGTACTCGGTATTCGGTAAACATTACCAAAACACGAATACCGTATTTTTCGGACTATAAGACACACTTTTTTTTCCCCGAAATGTTGGGGGAAAGTAGGGGGTGCGTCTTATGGCCTGAATATAGGGCTGCGGCGGCCGGGAATGAGGGTGCTGCGGTGGAGCGGGTCATCGGTGGCATGGGCAGGCTGTAGTAGCACCTGCCATGACCACGTGGGTCCGCTCGTTACATATGCACGCCCATCCTCCCGCCCATCGTCTCTCAGCGCTGAAGCCAGCGCTGACAGGTGGGTGGAATGATGGGTGGGGGGTGCACATATTAAACAGCCGGCCGTGATCACCCATGGCAACTACAGCCTGGAGTGATCATGTGCGGCTGTATTCACTGCCCCCGCGCATCATCATCAGCGCGGGGGGCAGTGAATAAGTACAGTACACTCATCGACCCCGATCCCTGCAGCACCGCGATCTCCTCCTGTCTGCCGGCCAGCTGATCTGTGTAGCGAGCGGTGAGCACAGAGACGACGTCATCCCTGTGCGCGCTCTCCACACACATCAGCCGGCAGACAGGAGGACATCGCGATGCTGCAGGGGAACGGCTCCACACAGGTCAGCGCCGGGGGCAGTGAATTAGTACACTCACCCGTCACCGTTTCCCTGCAGCATCGCAATCTCCTCCTGTCTGCCGGCCATCTGATCTGCGTAGCGAGTGGTGAGCACAGCGATGACGTCATCGCTGTGCACGCCGCTAGTCACGCAGGTCAGCTGACCGGCAGACAGCAGGACGAGCAATGCTGCAGGGAACAGTGACGGCTCCACACAGATCAGCGGCGCTACTGCCGCCACAGACAGGGGGAGGAGCGATGCTGCATGGAGCGAGTATAAACATTTATTTCTTTGTGTGATACAGGATACATGCCATATAGCAGGATGGGGCCATATAGCAGGATGGGGCCATATAGCAGGAGGGATGGCGGTATATAGCAGGATGGATGGGGGTATATAGCAGGATGGATGGGGGTATATAGCAGGATGACACTATATAGCAGGATGGGGGTATATAGCAGGATAAGGGCATATACCAGGATGGCAGTATATATCAGGATGGCTAGCATATAGCAGGATGGCAGTATATAGCAGGATGGGGGTATATAGCAGGATGGGGGTATATAGCAGGATGCCAGTATATAGCAGGATAAGGGCATATACCGGGATGGGGTACATATACAAGGCAGGAGGATCATTACCAGGATGGGGTACCTTATCAGAGAATTTGGGGACATTACCCCCATAACAGTGTAGGCAGCAGATCCTCGCCCCATAACAGTGTGTGATGACCACATTTTTTTCTTAAAATTTTATTTTCCTATTTTCCTCCTCTAAAACCAGGGTGCGTCTTATAGTCCGAAACATACGGTAGTTACTATTCACCCATCTCTATGAAGTAACCTTTTCAGAGAGAAAGAGGACATGAACCCTAGTGCCACCTAGTGGATGTAGCAATCCTAATAGGCAATATCAACTCTTTAAGAAGCCTTTCCGCATGCCTTTGGATACAAAGCCAAACCAGAAACTCAGGCGTGTTTTGGGGTGTTTGCCTGCACCTCAGTACAAAGCAGGAGATCTTACTTGGCTAGGCGAGAGGATCTGACTGGAGATCTAAAGGGGAACATTTCCCTTTGTAGAGAGTTCTAAAGGGCCAGTTTTGACTTTTAGGACTGTTACATCCAATAGATGGCACTAGAATTCAAGTCCTCTTCCTCTGTGAAGAGGATATTGCATTATTTAAATTCCCGGAGGAGCATTGCATGGCCCATAAATCTCTGTACACCAGCAGGAGACTGGTTGGCTGGGTCAGAGGCCGATGTGGCTTCTTACTATTTTCATATTGTAAATGCAAAACATATAAATATTTACAGCACATTAAGGTCATGATGTGGCCTAGCTAGTCTCCAGACCTTAATCCGATAGAAAACTTATGGAGGGAGCTGAAGCTCCGAGTTGCCAAGCAACAGCCTAAAATCTTAATGATTTAGAGATGATCTGCAAAGAGGAGTGGAGCAAACTTCCTCCTGACATGCGCAAACCTCATCATCAACTACAAAAAAAAGTCTGACCGCTATGCTTGCCAACAAGGGTTTTGTCACCAAGTATTAAGTCTTTTTTGCCAGAGGGATCAAATATTTATATATCTCTGCAAAATGCAAATTCATATAATTTATACAATGTGATTTTCTGGATTTTATTGTGTTATATTCTATCGCTCACTGTTAACATTACCCTGCCCTAAAAATTATAGACTGTTCATGTCTTTGTCAGTGGGTAAACTTACAAAATCAGCAAGGGATCAAATAATTATTTCTCACACTCTTACTACATGACAAAAGATGATGTCAAAAAAGTGGTGTGATTGTGCAGGTGGTGTGATTGTGCAGGTGGTGTGATTGTGGTGTAGAACCTCTTGCAGTACAACTCCTGACGTACCCAGCAAAGTGACTGTATATGAGAAAAAACCTTTCTACTACAACTACATAGACAACATCTCTGGGTATAGTTATGACTTCTAAGTAAATGTATTGTGACCGTTTCAGTATGTCTCACTTACTTGCATTTTATTTCTAGAAATTGGATCAAAGGAAGTATTTCAGAAGAAACAGAGCACAGAAACAATCATCTACTCCAGAGAAAGAAACCCAAACTCATATGAGTGGATTACTCCTGCTAATATTGAGTCCGTTGTCTCTAAGGTATGCTCCCCTCACCCAAATAAAAAACAAACAAAAAGAAGGGAATTGTAAGAAAGGAGGTTGTTGGACAAAATCTTGCGATACATGATTAGAGATGAGCGGACCCATGGAAGTTCAGTTCGGAGGGTTCAGCCGGACTTTAGATAAAGTTCAGTTTGGGACCTGGACTTGACCTGAACCCCACTGATTCAGCAGTTCGGGTCTTCGCCCACATGCAGCCAGCCATAAAGAGTGCACATGCGGGGGAGGGTGGACGGGATTTTTGCATATATATTTATCTATTTTCTGTTGTTTGGTGCACACTACATCTGATCATGCTGTTGTTGCCCCAGTGTGAGCCATTCAAACACTGCATGCGGCTCGTACTGGGCTGAGAAGCAAGCATACCTGAGCACAGCGATAGTTGCGCAAGTGATTTGCATAAGTAAAAAGCCCGAACTCTGTATTTTTTGGTTTTTTTTAAATCTGTGTTTAGTATATACACCGAACCTCAGGTTCACTCATCTCTATACATGACCCCATCCACCCTCCCTTCAATACGATCAGGACCGCCATTAGGAATTTCAGGGCCCCATACTGGCAACATTTTCAGGCCCCCTTGAGACTCCGCCCCGCCTCCACCCCTCAAACCTTCCACAGTCCCGCCGCCAGTCTTTGCAAAAATATAATAAATGTAATATATATATATGTATATATATATATATATATATATATATATACATACATATGTACACACACACATACATATTACATACAGCCTGCTCCACCCCCATATCACACACGCCCTGCCCCTCATATCTCACACAACCTACACACACACACACACACACACACACACACAGCCTGCTGCACTCCACAATTCTGAAGTTGGCTTCTTATTTGTCTAGTTTCTTAACCCCTTTACGACCGCCGATACGCCTTTTAACGGCGGCATATTAGGGTACTTTTTCCGATCCGCCGCTTTTTAACGGCGGTCGGAAAAAAGGGTCTAGCGCCCCCCAGAGTCGGAAAATTTCCGGGGTCTCAGCTGCCGGGGGTAGCTGAGACCCTGGAGATCATGATTCTGGCCGGTTTTTCCGGTCCCCGCTCACCTGATGACCGGTATACACCGTATACCGATGATCAGGTTACAGTAAATGACGGCGCCGGTAAAAAATGATTTATCTCCCATCTGGCATGATCAAACATGCCAGATGGGAGATAAATCTTTTTCCCGGTTCCCTCCGGTCCCCTCGGTATCCCCAAAGTGCCCCCCCCGACCCCCAACCCCCTCCCGAAAATCCAAGATGGCCGCGCGCACCGCCGATCACAGCAGCGCGCTGGCCGCATTTCCCCCTTTCCTATGGTTTCTGTCGCATGTGCCATAACACATGCGACAGAAACCTGCTCCCCAGGCCCTGCCGGGTCCCCTTCTATCCCCCCCGGTGTTCCCCGGTGTCATACATACCTGTCGGAGCCCTGATCCCCCGCGGCCCCCTCCTCCGGCTCCTTCTCAGCAGACGCCGGTCACATGTGCAGAGCGCGGCTGTCAGCTTCCTGTGTTCAGGACGCTGGCTGCTGCTGCTGCTGCACGGAGTCTGCAGCTGTGACCCGGGGAGAGTGGGTGCAGATTCTTTGCACCCACTCTCCTGAAATGGAGGGTCTGCCCTCCTAGAAAATGGGGGATACGTTCCCTGAACGTGTTCCCCATATTCTAGAAGGTCCAGAGTCGACGTGGGACGTCCAAATGGATTACAGCGGATTTTTTTTTTCTTTTCTTTTCAATAAATTGGTCAATCAGGGAATGTTTTGGGGAGTGTTTTTTCAAATAAATTTTTTTTTGTTGTCAATTTTTTTTTTATTACTGTCAATTAGTTATGTCGGTTATCTGATAGACGCCGTGACATAACTAATTGCTGGGCTTGATGCCAGGTGACATTACACACCTGGTATCAACCCCATTTATTACCCTGTTAGCCAACGCACCAGGGCGCGGGATGAGCTGGGGCGAAGCGCCAGAATTGGCGCATCTAATGGATGCGCCACTTCTGGGGCGGCTGCGGCCTGCTATTTTTAGGCAGGGAAGAGTCCAATAACCATGGCTCTTCCCATCCTGAGAATACCAGACCCCAGCTGTCAGCTTCACCTTGGCTGGTGATCTAATTTGGGGGGAGCCCACGTTTGTTTTTGTTTTTTAATTATTTATAATTAATTAAAAAAAAAAAAACAGCTTGGGGAGCCCTCCAAATTGATCACCAGCCAAGGTGAAGCTGTCAGCTGTGGTTTGCAGGCTACAGCTGTCTGCTTTACCCTAGCTGGCTATCAAAAATAGGGGGGACCCCACGTCATTTATTTTAATTATTTTTTTTCTTTTTGGGCTAAATACAAGGCTAGGCACCCTTTAGTGCCACATGAAAGGCACTAAAGGGCGCCAGCTTAGAATATGCAGGGGGTGGGACGTTATATATGTTTGACATCTATCTATTCATCCATTGTAGCATTTTAGGCTGTGTGCCCACAATCAGGGTTTGCAGCGTTATGGGCGCAGAGTGTTTTCCCTGCATCCATAACGCTGCGTTGTGCAGTAGAAGCACAATGGAAGGATTTTTAGAAATCCCATGCCCACTGTGCTTCTTTTCTCCGCAGCATAAACCGACCTGTGGCGCAGCTTCCCGAGCCTCAGCATGTCAATTTATGCTGCGGAGATGAGTGTGCTCTGCAGGTAGCATAGAGCTCCACAGCAGCCTGAACCCAAATCGTGGGCATGGGCAGCTGCGTTCTCCCGTGGACAACACTCACATCTCTGCAGGAAGGCTGACACTGTGTACTGGACGCCGTGTCGCTGGATCATGGCCACATAGCCTAAAAGAGAGACATTTGTTGCTACAGCAACATTTTTGTGAAGTACCTGTGGATTCAAAATGCTTACTATACTTCTGAATAAAATCCTTGAGGGGTCCAGTTTCCAAAATGGAGTCACTTGTGGGGGGTTTCTAATGTATAGGTACCCAAGAGGCCCTGCTAATGTGACATGGTGCGCGCAATTTATTTCAACTTTTCCAAAATTCAAATGGTGCTCCTTCCATTCCAAGCCCTCCCATATATCCAAACAGAGGTTTTTGGCCACATATGGGGTATCCCTGCGCTCACAAGAAATTGGATAACAACCTGTGGGGTCCACATTTTGTTGTTGCCTCTTGAAAAAGTGAGAAATGTGATGCTAAAGAAACATTTTTGTGAAAAAAATGAAAATTTTCAATATGGCAACCTAAGCTTATCAAATTCTGTGAAGTATTCGTGGATTCAAAATGCTCAATATACACCTAGATAAAAGCCTTGAGGTTTCTTGATTCCAGAATGGGGTCACTTGTGGGGGGCCTCCACTGTTTAGGCACTTTAGGGGCTTTCCAAATGCGACATAGAGTCCACTAATTATTCCAGCCAAATGTTCAGTCAAATTGCACTCCTTCCCTTCCAAGACCTGCCGTGTCCCCAAACAGTTGATTTCCACCACATATAAGATATCACCAAACTCAGGAAAAATTGCACAATACATTTCATGGTGATTGTTTTCCTGTTACCCTTGTGAAAAAAAAAGCTACCTGGTTGAAGTAACAATTTTGTGGTAAAATTTTATTTTTTTATTTTCATGGCTCAACGTTATAAACTTCTGTGAAGCACCTGGGGGTTCAGGGTACTCACCAAACATCTAGATAAATTCCTTGAGAGGCCTAGATTCCAATATGGGGTCACTTGTGGTGGTTTTTTGCTGTTTACGTACCTTAGGGGTCCTCCAAATGCGACATGGTGCCCGCAATCTTTTTCAGCCAAATTTCCTTTCCAAAATTCAAATATTGCTCCTTTCGTTCCAAGCCCTCCCATTTGTCCAAACAAAGGTTTAAGACCACATGTGAGGTATCACCGCGCTCATAAAAAAAGTGGGTAACAAACATTTGGGTCAAATTTTTGGAATTACCTCTTGAAAAAGTGAGAGAATTGATGCTAAAGCAACATTTTTGAGAAAAAAATTACAATTTTCAATATGACAAAGTAACGTTATCAAAATCTGTGAAGTACCTGTGGGTCCAAAATGCTCAGTATACCCCTCGATAGAAGCCTTAAGGGGTCTAGTTTCCAAAATGGGGTCACTTGAGGGGGGTTCCTGCTGTTTAGGTACCTTAGGGGATCTGTAAAAGCAACATGGTGCCCGCAATCTGTTTCAGCCAACTTTGCTTTCCAAAATTCAAATATTGCTCCTTTCATGCCGAGCCCTCCCATTTACCCAAACAAAGGTTTCTGACCACATGTGGGGTATCGGCGCGCTCATAAGAAAGTGGGTAACAAAGTGTGAGGTCCAATTTTTGGTGTTACCTCTTGAAAAAGTAAGAAAATTAGTGCTAAAGTAACATTTTTAGGTAAAATGTTAATTTTTATTTTTTTTCATTCCATATTACTTTAGTTCCTGTGAAGCACCTGAAGGGTTAATAAACTTCTTGAATGTGGTTTTGAGTACCTTGAGGGGTGCAGGTTTTAGAATGGTGTCACTTTTGGGTATTTTCTGTCACCCAGGCCTCTCAAAGTCACATCAAATGTGATGTGGTCCCTCAAAAAATGGTTTTGTAAATTTTGTTGAAAAAATGGGAAATTGCTGATGAACTTTGAACCCTTCTAACTTCCTAACCCCAAAAAATTTTGTTTCAAAAATTGCGCTGATCTAAAGTAGACAAGTGGGAAATGTTATTTATTAACTATTTCGTGTGACATAACTCTCCGGTTTATGGGCATAAAAATTAAAATTTTGAAACTTGCAAAATTTTTATTTTTTTTGTCAAATTTCAGATTTTTTCACAAATAAAATAAAAAAATATCATCCTAAATTTACCTCTAACATGAAGCCCAATATGTCACGAAAAAACAATCTCAGAATCACCGGGATCCATTGAAGCGTTCCAGAGTTATAACCTTATAAAGTGACACTGGTCAAAATTGCAAAAAATGGCCTGGGCATTAAGTACAAAACTGGCTTCGTCCTTAAGGGGTTAATCACCTATTTGTTTTCTGTTTTTTTTACAGGTTTATCAACAAAAATAAACCATCCCAAGTGTATAATACTATGCAGTCATGTGCCCTATATATAATATCATGCAGTCATGTGCCCTATATATAATACAATTCAGTCATGTGCCCTGTATATAATACCATGCAGTCATGTGCCCTGTATATAATACCATGCAGTCATGTGCCCTGTATATAATACCATGCAGTCATGTGCCCTATATATAATATCATGCAGTCATGTGCCCTATATATAATACCATGCAGTCATGTGCCCTGTATATAATACCATGCAGTCATGTGCCCTATATATAATATCATGCAGTCATGTGCCCTATATATAATACCATGCAGTCATGTGCCCTATATATAACACCATGCAGTCATGTGCCCTATATATAATACCATGCAGTCATGTGCCCTGTATATAATACCATGCAGTCATGTGCCCTGTATATAATACCAAGCAGTCATGTGCCCTATATATAATACCATGCAGTCATGTGCCCTGTATATAATACCATGCAGTCATGTGCCGTTTATAACACCCTGCAGTCATGTGCCCTGTATATAATACCAAGAAGTCATGTGCCTGCAGGTATTATATACAGGGCACATGACTGCATAGTGTTATATACAGGGCACATGACTGCATGGTGTTATATACAGGGCACATGACTGTATGGTATTATATACAGGGCACATGACTGCATGGTATTATATACAGGGCACATGACTGCATGGTGTTATATACAGGGCACATGACTGCCTGGTATTATATACAGAGCACATGACTGGATGGTATTATATACAGAGCACATGACTGCCTGGTATTATATACAGGGCACATGACTGCCTGGTATTATATACAGGGCACATGACTGCATGGTGTTATATACAGGGCACATGACTGCATGGTGTTATATACAGGGCACATGACTGCATGGTGTTATATACAGGGCACATGACTGCATGGTGTTATATACAGGGCACATGACTGCATGGTATTATATATAGTGCACATGACTGCATGGTATTATATACAGGGCACATGACTGCATGGTGTTATATACAGGGCACATGACTGCATGGTGTTATATACAGGGCACATGACTGCATGGTGTTATATACAGGGCACATGACTGCATGGTATTATATACAGGGCACATGACTGCATGGTGTTATATACAGGGCACATGACTGCATGGTATTATATACAGGGCACATGACTGCATGGTATTATATACAGGGCACATGACTGCCTGGTATTATATACAAGGCACATGACTGCATGGTGTTATATACAGGGCACATGACTGCATGGTGTTATATACAGGGCACATGACTGCATGGTATTATATACAGGGCACATGACTGCATGGTGTTATATACAGAGCACATGACTGCATGGTGTTATATACAGGGCACATGACTGCATGGTATTATATACAGGGCACATGACTGCATGGTGTTATATACAGGGCACATGACTGCATGGTGTTATATACAGGGCACATGACTGCATGGTGTTATATACAGGGCACATGACTGCATGGTATTATATACAGGGCACATGACTGCATGGTATTATATACAGGGCACACGACTGCATGGTATTATATACAGGGCACATGACTGCATGGTGTTATATACAGGGCACATGACTGCATGGTATTATATACAGGGCACATGACTGCATGGTATTATATACAGGGCACATGACTGCATGGTATTATATACAGGGCACATGACTGCATGGTATTATATACTTGAGATGGTTTATTTTTGTTGAGGAACCTGTAAAAAACAACAGAAAATAAATAATAGCCGAATAAGAAACCAACTTTAGCATTGTCTGCACCCCCATATCACACACAGCCTGCAGCAACCCAATATCACACACAGGCTGCAGCAACCCAATATCACACACAGGCTGCAGCACTCCCATATCACACACAGCCTGCAGCAACCCAATATCACACACAGCCTGCAGCAACCCAATATCACACACAGCCTATGGCACCCCCATATCACACACAGCCTGCAGCAACCCCATATCACACACAGGCTGCAGCAATCCCATATCACACACAGCCTGCAGCAACCCCATATCACACACAGGCTGCAGCACTCCCATATCACACACAGGCTGCAGCACTCCCATATCACACACAGGCTGCAGCACTCCCATATCACACACAGCCGGCAGCAACCCCATATCACACACAGCCGGCAGCAACCCCATATCACACACAGCCGGCAGCAACCCCATATCACACACAGCCTGCAGCACCCCCATATCACACACAGCCTATGGCACCTCCATATCACACACAGCATGCGGCACCCCCATATTACACACAGGCTGCACACCCCCATATTACACACAGCCAGTACACATATACACACACACACATAGTACACACACACACGCTGCAGCACCCCCATATTACACACAGCCTGTACACATACACACACAGGCTGAAGCACCCCCATATTACACACAGCCTGTACACATATACGCACACAGCCTGCAGCAACCCCCGTATTACACACAACATGTACACATATACACACAAACTCACAGGGTGCAGCACCCCCATATTACACACAGCCTGTACACACACATATATATATATATATATATATATATATATATATATATATATATATATATACACACACACACAACCCTACAACAGGAACATTTCTCTACATACACTATACATTACCTCATCTTGCAGTTCCAGATGGTGCACAGCAGGAGAGGAGACACTGGGATCTGCACGGAGGCTGCAGGAGTTCCAATCACCTTTCCCGTCATGTGATCAGGCACATGATTAGTCAGGTGACATGGAAGATCCTGAATTAACACCTTCACCTTCTCAGCTCCTGCAGCCTCTGTTGTAGTCCCGTACGTTTCGTGTCCTGCTCTGCAGATCAGGGAGAGAGATGACAGCTCTCTATGAGCAGCCCGGGCCCCCTTCATTGCCCTAATGGTGGCCCCTGGCCTTGGGGCCCGGTGAGCAAATGAATGAAAGGGGAGGGGGCCGGGCTGTCAGCGGGGCTCCACTCCTGGCTTCTGCTCACCGGGCCCCCTACAGGAGTTACAGTAGTAATGCCCTGATGGCGGCCCTGATTACGGTGCAGTCGTTCCGTCCCCTTTGTAGAAAATCACCCCCAAAGTATGATGTTTCCACCCCCATGCTTCATTGTTGGGACACTGTTCTTGGCGTTGTACTCATCCTCCTTCTTCCTCCAAATATGCTGACTGGACTTGATACCAAAAAGTTCTATTTTGGTCTCATCTGACCACATGACCTTCTCCCATGCCTCCTCTGGATCATACAGATGGTCATTGGTGAACTTCAAATGGGCTTGAACATGTGGTGGTGTGAGCAGGGGGACCTTGCATGCCCTGTGGGATTTTAATTCATGACAGCATAGTGTGTTACTAACTGTAATCTTTGAGACTGTTGTCCCACCTATATTCAGTTCATTGACCAGATCTTCCCGCGTAGTTCTGGGCTGATTCCTGACCTTTCTAAGAATCATCCTTACCCCAAGAGGCGATATTTTGCATGGAGCCCCAGACTGAGTAACATTGACAAGTCATCTTGTGTTTCTTCCATTTTCTAATAATTGTGCCAACAGTTGTTGCCTTCTCACCAAGCTTCTTGCCTATTGTCCTATAGTCCATCCCAGCTTGTGCAGGTTTACAATTTTGTCCCTGTTGCCCTTAGGCAGCTCTTTGGTCTTGGCCATGATGGAGAGGTTGCAGTGTGATTGATCGCTTGGAGAAGCGTCTTTTATATAGATAACAGGTTCAAACAGGTGCAATCAATACAAGTAATGAGAGCAGAGCAGGAGCTTCTTAAAGAAAAAATTACAGGTGAACAGGTGTGTGAGAGCCAGAATTCTTCCTGGTTGGTAGGTGATCAAATACTAAGCAATAAAATGCAGGTTAATTATTTAAAAATCATACAATGTGATTTTCTGGATTTTTTTTTTGGGGGGGGGGGATTCTGTCTGTTACAGTTGTAGTGTACCTACGATAAAAATTACACACCTCTCCCTTCGTTGTACGTGTGAAAACTTTCAAAATTGGCAGTGAATCAAATAATTATTTTCCCCACTGTATGTGTGGGCAGTTGCAGTACTTACCTGTCCTATTGTGCCTCTTGACTACATTTTCCAAGTGGCAGAGCTGTATCTGTTCCACAGATCTCAGGCTCCCACCCCTTTGTGTCCACCCACTCCTCCTATAAAACATCATCCACAGACTTCTAGGTAGTCTCAAGAGGGATGAATCGCACAGTTTCTCCTTCCGAATATTCCTCCCATGTCAACTAATATGTGCAGTCCTGACACTATCCTACAGTCAGTAATGTAGTAATGTTATATGCGCTGACACTGGCCCACACATCATTACAGGATAAGTGTACTGCAGGGAGCAACAAGTCATGTAATGTGGTTAATTAACCTATGTTGGCCAGTATGGATGGTGCTGGGTGTTCTGAAGTCACTAGCTGATAAGATTACTTGTTCAGTCTGGAGCCTGCACTGCAACTGTGGCTTCTGCTGTAGACCCCTATAGAAATTTAGTTAGAACTTACAACGATCACAGGCCACGTACCGATGACAACACCCTTCAGAGATCTGTTGGCTAGTCCCGCCTCCTGCTTTCACATCTGTGCTTGACTGACAGGTTAGATTATATTCAAAGCACAGACAAGAAACCTCTATATTCCGAACATATTGTAGCAAGAAGTAAAGAGCTGCAAGTCATCTGACCATATGAAACTGCTCAGGGATAGAGCAGAATTTTAACAGTAAATTCTGAAATATTTTCATTTCTGACATACTTTACAATGTTTTTATACTCTGTGTGACCGGAAAGACCGTTTACTATCATCTTAGTGCAATGAACAGAAGTTAAAGGGAACTTGTCAACATATGAGTTATGTGTTAGGGCTTATATAATTGTGCTGTGTGCGATCCGTATGGAAAACAGGTAACATAATGTAGCACCCATGCGGTAACAGGTGCCACAAAATGTGAACGTGGAAACCCAAACCCCAGAATATTCGTGCCAGTCAGTACACCAACACCTTCAGGCCACATACACAACCCGAACACCAGACTGGGAGTCTGCCTAGCAACAGGTAAAAGGGATGGGCACTGATTGGATAGTCGCCACCCAATCTGTAGGGAGAGACCCAACGAGGGGGAGGGGCCCAGTGGTCAGTTGGGAAGTTGGCAGGAGGCAGTAGTCAGTTAAGTGAAGTCGAGATGTGTAAAGGAAGGAGAGTAGAGGAGTTGTGAGAGGAGAGAGAAGGTGTTGAGAGCAAAAGTATAGAAAGACCTGAAGCAACACCGGAGTGCTGTAACAGGAGTGAGGGTCTGTGGAGTATGGAACCAGGACTCCAGGAACCGTGGGTTACCTATGGAAGTGTAAGGCTATGTGCCCATTGGAGCTCGTACCTGCAGATATATCCGCAGGTTTACCGCAGCTGCCCGCTGGCATCCGCAGCTATTTTTAGTTGCGGTAGTACAGCGAAATAGCTGCGGTAAACCTGTGGACTTTCATGAGATTTACCTGCGGATGTCCCGCCCTGTATCTCCATAGTGGAGGGCCGGGATTTCCGCAGCTAATTCCGCAGGAATAATTGACATGCACTTATGTGTGGCTGCGGGACATCCGCAGCATATTCCGCAGTCGCACGTTCCGCAGCATGGACACAGCACTCCCCATGTCCCATAGGATAACATGGGGAGTGTCTGTACATGCTGAAACCTGCGGATTTATCTGGAAAATCCAGATAAATCCGCAGGTTTTCCGCTTCAAAATCCGCAGAAGCAAGCTCCCGTGGGCACATAGCCTAAGACTCCAGGAACCGCAGGGCTCCTGTAGAAGTCTGGAAGCAAGGCTCACAGGACTCAGCACAAGGCAGGGTGCAGACCCTAGGACAGCTGGACACTTTATGGTCAACTGTTAAATCTGCCAAGTGAGAAGATCTCCAGGGTTCATTGCCAACCCAAAGAGTCTCAAGCATCAGCAGCGAAGAGGGGAGCGGGGATTAAACCCCTTAACTAGTCCAGGCTGCCTGCAATACGACCAAGACTGAAGGGACTCCCAAGCAGCTCTAGGCCACGGGAGCCCATTAACAACAAGTGTGCACGGAGGACAGCCAACCCAGGTCACAGCTGGCACGGAGAACAAGGGGAGTGGGGAACACCTGTAACCGGCACCCGCAGGTTCAGGTACCAGCTACAAGTAAAACAAGGCAAGTTGAAACTGCAATACTGGTGTGGACTGTGTCCTTATCGCCCCGTGTATCATTCACTGCTGGGGCCTGTCCCTGCTTGCGGAGGACCCAAAACACCTAAGCTGCTCTACTCCATCAGTGCCAGCAGAAACCTGCAGCAGCGGCCCCAATTACCTGGCCGCACAACGCAAGTGGCGTAGTTGAGAACTCTTTTTATTTTATCTCCTTTTTATTTTTAACCCCCTTTTTCTGAGGGCTGGCACTCCAAGGGCCACGGTACCGGGCCACGGCCGCGACCACGACCGTTCCAACTGCGCACCGCACGCCCGGGACCAAGTACCCCACAGCCCCTGGGGCATCACAATACTAATGGAAGTCAATGAGGTAGACCAGAGGTCTGTGTGTAAAACATTGTAGCATACAGTACTTTCATCCTGATTTCAGGTCAGATTCGCCCATTGTAAGTCCATGGGTGTGCAAACACTGCTGAAATATGGGATACCATCCATATGGCATTTTCTGGAACCATTGCAATTAACATAGTGAACTGTACTTGCCTCTTATTATTTATTAAATTGTTCATGCCATATGAATGTAAAAAACAGACATATATGGATGAAAAAGAGACTATTTGGCATACGGTCATCTGACCTCTGCCTTGAATTGCTGCATAAGTCCATTGGCGGCCTCCATTGAGTATCACTTAGTTTCATCATCATTTAAATTCCATCCGCAGTGTTACTGGAGGCGGCTGAGGGATGGGTCTGGTCACATCCCCCCCATTTGTGGTCATGTTCCAGACCAGAGACTCTTACTTGGTGGGGCGGGGCAGGACTTTCACTAGTAGGACATTTGTGCTGCACTGCTAATTACTTTATATTAGTAATGGATTAAATGGATGTTTCCTCCACATTTAGATAAAATATTCAGAACAGTTCCCTTTAAGCATTGTCTACCACTGTATATAACGTGATTCATTATCATTATGTTCTTTCTAGAATATGCACTGTTTGCTTGATGTTGGATTGCAATGTACGAAAGACTTAATTAAAGCAAGAATGTTCCCCATCATTCTTTTCATCAAAATGCCTGAGAAGAACATGAAAAAGTTCAGGTATTGTATTCAGAATGAATTTAATTGAAGTATTGTTGATGGTAATGTTTTATGCTGCGTCTTTGTCCTATATACACTGGAGATCAAAATCAGAGGACAATGTGTGATCATTTGCTTTTTTCAAAAATAATGTAATCTAAATTGATCGATATTTGAAGTTTTTTTGTAAAGGGTACACCATGCTACTGGAACAGTGTTTTAGAAATGATCCAAAGTTTATCATCATAAACCCTTTATTTTGCCCAAAACGTGATGATCATAATTAGAGAACAACAATGACTGTAGCACAGAGAAAGATAACTAAATTGTTTGAAGGTACCAACAGTCACCAGTCAGTAGGACGTGTACAGGCCTTTGCTGTGAATGACTTCAAAACATCTGCAGCCTCAGGACATCACTAGTCTCGCACTGCTCTGGTGTGATTTTGGTCCACTCTTCTTTCAGTCTCTTCCACAGTCCTTTCACTGTTGTGGGTTCCTTGGCCATAAGTTTGCCACCAAGTATTTGCCAGAGGTTTTGTATTGGGTTTAGATCAGGACTCTGGGCTGGCCATTTCGTGGTTTCAGTGTTTTCTGTTTTATAGAACTGCTTTACTGGTTTTACTGTGGGACAGGGGGCATTGTCCTTCATGAAAATTGCTGGCTGATTAAGTGATGAACGTAAGTAAGGAACCACATGTTGTTGAAGAAGATGCTGATACATACTTGCATTCACTCTGCCATGTAGCTGTATGAGAGGTCCAACTCCTGCTGCAGAAAACATTTCCCAAACCATGACACTTCCTCCACCACCTTTCACTGACTTCTTAACACACTTTGGGTTCAGTCTTTCCCCAGTTTGCCGACAAAAATAATGTTTCCCATCAGACAAAAATAAAACTTGCTTTCATCACTAAAATGACCTGTGGACACTTCTCTGTCCACACAAGCTCCTCACCAAAGGTGAGTCTAGCCTTTTAATTCTTTTTGCTAATGAGACGTTTGGTCACTGCAGAGTGGGCTTTCAGTCCCAATGCTCTTAAACGTCATGACACTGCATGATGGGACAGATCCTTACCAATGGAGATTCTCCACATTATCCTGTCCTCTCTTGCATTTGTCTTTTGAGTGCAACCAGCCTTCTTGGGGTACTTGAGTTTGTGATGTTGTAAAGATGCAATATTCTCAAAATCACAGACTTGGAATGACCAAATTCTCTTGTAATGGCTGATAGGCTCATCCCTTTGGCCTTCATCTGGATTAACCTATTGCTGCAGCGTTTCAGTCACTTTGGAACGGCACACCATTTTTGCAAACTCAATGCAAACTGGAAAGTTAGGCTGCCAGTTAAATAGGGTTTCTCTAATACTTAAGGAAATTAGCACCAGGTGCCAGATTAACACCAATAACTTGCATGCATTTGAAAGTGTTCTTTAATTTTGATCAGTGTTCTTTTTTATTTACCGTATTTTTTGAATTATAAGACACACTTTTTATAATCTGAAGCTTACTGGGATGGTGGAGAGGGGTTGCAAGGGGCCGGGGGAATGCTGCAGCGGCTGTGCAGGGGCTACGGTGCCTGGGCTGGTGCAGGCTCTGTGGAGGCTGATGCTGGGGTGGCTGTGCAGTGTCTGCAGCTGCATTGCGGGGTCTATGGCTCCTGCAGCGGCTGTGTGGGGTCTGCACGTGGTCTCCAGTGACTGTGTGGGGTCTGCGCGTGCTCTCCGGCAGCTGGGCTGGTCCCTCCAGCGGACTTCAGGAAAATGGCGCTCGGACGTGGCTCTTGCGCAGATGAGATCTCGGCTTGACATTGAGCCTAGAGTTCAATCTGAGCAGACTCCAGGCCCCATTTCTTTGAAGCCCTCACCGTCCGCAGCCCGAGCCCCAGCACAGCTGCCCTGGCATGGCAGCACCAGCCTCCGCCACAGCAGCAGCCGCCGCAGCCCGAGCCCAAGCACAGCTGCCCCAACACGGCAGCACCAGCCTCCGCCGCAGCTCAAGCCCCAGTCTCCGTCGCAGCCCCAGCTTCTGTTGGAGCCTCAGCCTTCGCCTCAGCCCCAGCCTCCCCCGCTGCACCAGCACAGCCTCCTCCACCACCGCTACTGCCCCATCCAGTAAGACACCACTGGATTACAAGACGGACCCCATTTTTTTTTCCCTCCTTTTCTTGCTCTGAATTTGGGGTGCGTCTTATAATCCGGTACGTTTTTTTAAAAAGAAAAATACAGTATCATTTATATTTTTATTATTTGCTTAAGAATAAATTCAGTTTATGAAATAAGCTTAAAATACTGCTAATTTATGCATGTTAGGATATAATCACATAGGACTACAGAGTGACTGCACCATTTAGGAAATTGTGTTATGTTCTCTAATTTTGATCCCCAGTGTATACAGTCAGTCAGTATATGTTACTCATAAATTCAGCGCCAGCTTTAATATTGTGAACATTGAGGTTTAATGCTGACGTAAAGCTAGGCTTTATTCTGACTGCTAAATGTAAGATTTGCTATTAATAGATGTAGTAAGTGAATATTATGTTCATCTCCGGCAGAAGGCTGTTGTCAAAGCTGGATAACGAAGAGGAGTTTCTACGTTCCTGTCGCCAGAAAGAGAAGGAGCTGGAGGCCCTTCCTTGCCTCTATGCGACAATAGAGGCTGATACTTGGAACACCATTGACGATCTCATCCGCGTGATCAAGGAAAGAATCACTGAGGAGCAAAGGAAGATTATTTGGATAGACGATTAAATTTCCTTAAAGGCATATATTCCCTTAATATGAGCTGGCAGCGTAAATCCATGAGTCGAACTTTGATGTGGAATGTTTCAAAAGCACACGGTTGCTGTTATTTTTGTCTATAGGGGTAAGAGATGCTGGATTTCTAAGGTGCAAACCACTACTTAGTGTCTCTAAGTACCTGCTCACCGCAGAGCTCTTGTTCTCTTATGAACCAGCATGTGACTGGTTTGGCAGATCCGTGGTTCTCTCATAAGTCACAATGAACAGTACTCGACTTCCTGCCTAAACAGAGTTATCTAGCAATGCACAGAACTGTGGGTGTCCACAGGAAAAAAAATAATCTGCAAAGATTTTTTTTTTTAAATAGAATATGATTACTACTAGTAAATATTACTGCCTAGAAGAAAATCTATAGTGGCCTCCTTGAAGAGCCACCACACTACCATTGGTTTTCATTCTTAGCTCACCGTCAGCCATACTGTCGTTTGTTATTTTTTTGCATCCTAAACTTACTGTCAGACCACCCATTCCACCAACAAAGCACCATCCTGAGACTCCTTTACAGTCTCAAGATGGATAATTTGCTAAACCGATTCTCCATCCTAATATTCCTCCCACTTCCTCTAGAATGTACTTTCCTGAGTCTCTCCTGCAGCCAATGTTGTATGTGCTGAAAATGGCACCACATAGGATCAGTGTACTGTAGGGAAACAATGAGTCAGATTATGTAGTCATTTATTATGATGTAATCTAGCAGTCTGGAATACCATAAACTGGTAAGATTACTGGTTCTGGGTGTAGCCATCAATGTGTTCTCTGTTATGATCTGGTCACCGTGGATGATCACAAAAAATCCCATCAGCAGAAAAAACACAAGAGTAGTTGGAACCTGAGCTGACCGCAATCCCCTGTCAGACCACACTAGAGTTCCTAGACGCCACGTCACAGCAGGAGAAACCTACTACACCTCACAGATAGAAATGAGGAAACCTATCTTACCTCAGAGTAGTCCCCATAGGAATAGCAAGCCCCCAACATATAAAGGCAACGGTGATGTAAGAAAACACAATACACAGACAGGAAATATAGATTAGCAAAAGGCGAGCCCCGACTCCCTAGACAGAACAGGACAGGACAGATAACTGATTGCGGTCAGTGCAAAACCTTGTGGAAAAATATAAAATCTCCTGATAAGAAAAATACTGAGACCACACAGACTCTTCCCCACTATATCAGGTACTCTTGTAAATAATGGGAGAAACAAAATACCAAAAAAACCCCACAAGAAACACAAAAGTGCAAATAATCAAATAGAACATGGAGAATCTCCCTTTTCTTGCAGTGGGACCTGCAGAGGGGGGACCCCTATGCTCATCAAAACAGAAAGACAATTCCTCTCCTGCAAGAAAACAGACTTTAAGCAAAACAAAAAAAAAAACAAACACCCTTAGGTGTGGACCAGGCAATAAAGCAAATAACGTGCAACTTATGTGGAATAGGGCAGGCACAGGATAAATGGAAGGACAACTCCAAGCCAATTTAGAGACAAGAGGAACAACATCTATAACCGGCCCCAGCCAGCAGACACTGCTCTTCTATATAACCTAGGCTGATCTGCAATTAGGCTTCCCAAACTCCCAATTAACTCCCACACCTGTTGAGGCATAGTCCGCTTCACCCCCAGTCCTGACCTACAGAGGGAGCCCCAAACCATCATCCCCTCGAATGACATTCACAACAGTTCTTCCTCCCTTTGCCAAGGATCATAGGCCACCCATTCCTCCCCACCCCGCCCCTCATTGGCAATCACCCAAGCGCACACTTCTCAGTTACCGGCTGAGCATACACAGAAGACAGGAAATCTCTGTTCTCTGTGCAGACTGTAGTAGGGAGCAAGAGCTGAAGGTCATTACATGGACAGCGCAGGACGTTTCTTCATTTCTTAAACCTTTTAAAATGTTTTAATAATCTGTGTGCCCAGGAAACCCCTTTTTTATTTTTTTATGTTTTTGTAATTAAGCCTTGTTTTTTTACGCTTGATTGTGGGGTATAAGTTCTCATTTTATTTATAATATGCATAGGACTCTGCGCAGGAATCAGTCTTCATCACAGGACAGCCCTGGAAGACTGTGTTAGAGGATGGGGTTTCCCTTGATCTGCACCATGGAAAAAGGATAGGTTCAAAGTTTTCACAAACTACAAACGTTTGAATGTTTTGCACTTTGTCTAGGAAATGTATCCTGTTAATACAGTAGAAGCAAATGATATATTAATAGGAAAGGATACATCAATATACTCAAGATATATGTTTCAAAATATTTTTTGGTAGGGAATTCAATGGAAATGGATATCTGAACTGTGCAGCTTAAAGGGAACCTGTGTGGGTGCACTGGAGACCTTACAGCTTCCCTTTAAGGCCGGTTTCACATCTCCAGTATTTTGTCGGAAGCCGGATCCGGCACACATACAGTACAGTTACATTTATTTACAGTGGAAGCGCGACACCATGCGGTTGTGTGCGTCATACACAGCCGCATGTGTCCGCATGGTGTTGCGCTACCACTGTAAATGAATGTAACTGTACTACATGTGTGTCGGAACCGGCAAAATACCGGAGATGTGAAACGGCCCTAAGCTGAAGCAGTACAGCAGAATGGAGCAGGGCGATCTTGGTCTGCTGCAGACTCATTTTGTGCAATACTGAAGAACAAGATTTCATTGTTCTTTTAAGGTAAAATTATACAAATCCAAATGTTGAAAGGCTCTACCTGACCTTTTCACCATATTTGATAATAGGAATTGTCATGTGGTACACAATACGATATGTAAAGTAAATATAATTAACAACAACTTAACTGAAATAAAGAAATTTTTTGTGGAGTTAGGATTTTTTTAATTGGTTCAATGAACATTTAGCAGAAAATGGAGGTAATAAATGTATTGTTTGTGTCTCTTTGCCGTGTGTATTACACATACAGCTCTGCTACATGCACACACAATTTACATTACCACTTCTTGCCGTTCCTGATTGGGGTCTGAACAGAGACTGCACCATTTAGCTCTAGGTCCTTTCAGGTCATGTGATCAGTCACATAGTAACAAAAAGGAGACAGTTGCACTCTGTAGTGCTAAGACATGTGGAACAATGAATATGGGAATATAGACATGCATTACTGCTATGAAAAAACATGTAAAAATTGAGATACTTAGCAAACAAAAATGGCCAGATCTTATGAAAGCCCAACAGCCAACAGCAAGGTGACCTCTTTTTGTTGGGTCCCTATCAAACTAATGCCTCTCTTTGGGTAAAAAACCCTACAATTTATGGGTGGACAGGAAACTGCAAATGGAGAATTATAATTGATTAAGGCTGAAGAGCAGGAGTGCTCAATCAGAAGGCATAACCCTATAATTTAAGAAAAGAAGGGAATTTTGTTTACTTACCATAAATTCCTTTTCTTCTAGCTCCTATTGGGAGACCCAGACAATTGGGTGTATAGCTTCTGCCTCCGGAGGCCACACAAAGCATTACACTTAAAAGTGTAAACCCCTCCCCTCTGCCTATACACCCCCCCGTGCATCACGGGCTCCTCAGTTTTGGTGCAAAAGCAGGAAGGAGGAAACTTATAAATTGGTCTAAGGTAAATTCAATCCGAAGGATGTTCGGAGAACTTAAACCATGAACCAAAGAACAGTTCAAAATGAACAACATGTGTACACAAAAGAACAACAGCCCGAAGGGAACAGGGGCGGGTGCTGGGTCTCCCAATAGGAGCTAGAAGAAAAGGAATTTACGGTAAGTAAACAAAATTCCCTTCTTCTTTGTCGCTCCATTGGGAGACCCAGACAATTGGGACGTCCAAAAGCAGTCCCTGGGTGGGTAAAAGAATACCCCGGTAATAGAGCCGAAAGACGGCCCCTTCCTACAGGTGGGCAACCGCCGCCTGAAGGACTCGCCTACCTAAGCTGGCATCTGCCGAAGCGTAGGTATGCACCTGATAGTGTTTCGTGAAAGTGTGCAGACTCGACCAGGTAGCCGCCTGACACACCTGCTGAGCCGTAGCCTGGTGCCGAAATGCCCAGGACGCACCCACGGCTCTGGTAGAATGGGCTTTCAGTCCTGAAGGAACCGGAAGCCCAGAAGAACGGTAGGCTTCAAGAATTGGTTCCTTGATCCACCGAGCCAAGGTTGACTTGGAAGCCTGCGACCCTTTACGCTGGCCAGCGACAAGGACAAAGAGCGCATCCGAGCGGCGCAGGGGCGCCGTACAAGAAATGTAGAGCCGGAGTGCTCTCACAAGATCTAACAAGTGCAAATCCTTTTCACATTGGTGAACTGGATGAGGACAAAAAGAAGGTAAGGAGATATCCTGATTGAGATGAAAAGGGGATACCACCTTAGGGAGAAATTCCGGAACCGAACGCAGAACCACCTTGTCCTGGTGAAACACCAGGAAGGGGGCTTTGCATGACAGTGCAGCTAGCTCAGACACTCTGCGAAGTGATGTGACTGCCACTAGGAAGACCACCTTCTGCGAGAGGCGAGAAAGAGAAATATCTCTCATTGGCTCGAAAGGTGGTTTCTGAAGAGCCGTTAGCACCCTGTTCAGATCCCAGGGTTCTAGCGGGCGCTTGTAAGGGGGGACTATGTGGCAAACCCCCTGCAGGAACGTGCGTACCTGCGGAAGCCTGGCTAGACGCTTTTGAAAAAATACAGAGCGCGCCGAGACTTGTCCCTTAAGAGAGCCGAGAGACAACCCCTTTTCCATTCCGGATTGAAGGAAGGACAGAAAAGTGGGCAAGGCAAATGGCCAGGGAATAAAACCCTGATCAGAGCACCAGGCTAAGAAGATCCTCCACGTCCTGTGGTAGATCTTGGCTGACGTTGGTTTCCTGGCCTGTCTCATAGTGGCAATGACCTCTTGAGATAACCCTGAAGACGCTAGGATCCAGGACTCAATGGCCACACAGTCAGGTTGAGGGCCGCAGAATTCAGGTGGAAAAATGGCCCTTGAGACAGCAAGTCTGGTCGGTCTGGTAGTGCCCACGGTTGACCCACCGTGAGATGCCACAGATCTGGGTACCACGACCTCCTCGGCCAGTCTGGGGCGATGAGGATGGCGCGGCGGCAGTCGGACCTGATCTTGCGTAACACTCTGGGCAGCAGTTCCAGAGGAGGAAATACATAAGGCAGTCGAAACTGCGACCAATCCTGAACTAATGCGTCTGCCGCCAGCGCTCTGTGATCGTGAGACCGTGCCATGAATGCCGAGACCTTGTTGTTGTGCCGGGACGCCATTAGGTCGACATCCGGCTTCCCCCAGCGGCAACAAATCTCTTGAAACACGTCCGGGTGAAGAGACCATTCCCCTGCGTCCATGCCCTGGCGACTGAGAAAGTCTGCTTCCCAGTTGTCTACGCCCGGGATGTGAACTGCGGAGATGGTGGATGCTGTGGCTTCCACCCACAGCAGAATCCGCCGAACTTCCTGGAAGGCTTGGCGACTGCGTGTGCCACCTTGGTGGTTGATGTATGCCACCGCCGTGGCGTTGTCCGACTGAATTCGGATCTGCCTGCCTTCCAGCCACGGATGCAACGCCTTTAGGGCTAGATACACTGCCCTTATCTCCAGAACATTGATCTAAAGGGAGGACTCTGTCGGAGTCCAGGTTCCCTGAGCCCTGTGGTGGAGGAAGACCGCTCCCCACCCTGACAGACTCGCGTCCGTCGTGACCACAGCCCAGGATGGGGGCAGAAACGATTTCCCCTTCGACAAGGAAGTGGGAAGAAGCCACCACTGAAGGGAGGCCTTGGTTGCCCGAGAAAGGGAGACGTTCCTGTCGAGGGACGTCGATTTCCTGTCCCATTTGCGGAGAATGTCCCATTGGAGTGGACGCAGATGAAACTGCGCAAATGGAACTGCCTCCATTGCTGCCACCATCTTCCCTAGGAAGTGCATGAGGCGTCTCAAGGGGTGCGACTGGGCTCGGAGGAGAGATTGCACCCCTGTCTGTAGTGATCGCTGTTTGTCCAGCGGAAGTTTCACTATCGCTGGGAGAGTATGAAACTCCATCCCGAGGTATGTCAGCGATTGTGTCGGTGACAGTTTTGACTTTGGGAAATTGATGATCCACCCGAACCTCTGGAGAGTCTCCAGAGCAATGTTCAGGCTGTGTTGGCATGCCACCCGAGAGGGGGCCTTGACAAGATCGTCCAAGTAAGGGATCACTGAGTGTCCCTGAGAGTGTAGGACTGCTACCACTGTTGCCATGACCTTGGTGAAGACCCGTGGGGCTGTTGCCAGGCCGAAAGGCAGTGCCACGAACTGAAGGTGTTCGTCCCCGATGGCGAAACGCAGGAAGCGCTGATGCTCTGGTGCAATCGGCACGTGGAGATAAGCATCCCTGATGTCGATTGAGGCTAGGAAGTCTCCTTGGGACATCGAGGCGATGACGGAGCGGAGAGATTCCATCCGGAACCGCCTGGTTTTCACGTGTCTGTTGAGCAGTTTGAGGTCCAGAACGGGACGGAAAGATCCGTCCTTTTTTGGTACCACAAACAAGTTGGAGTAAAAACCGTGACCCCATTGCTGAAGGGGAACAGGCATAACCACTCCTTCTGCCTTCAGAGTGTTCACCGTCTGAAGAAGAGCATCGGCTCGCTCGGGGGGCGGAGATGTTCTGAAGAAACGAATCGGAGGACGAGAATTGAACTCTATCCTGTAACCATGAGACAGAATGTCTCTCACCCATCGATCTTGGACATGCGGGTACCAGGCGTCGCAAAAGCGGGAGAGCCTGCCACCGACCGAGGATGCGGTTTGGGGAGTCCGCAAGTCATGAGGAGGCCGCTTTGGGAGCGGTTCCTCCGGCGGTCTTTTTAGGACGTGCCTTAGACCGCCATGAATCAGAGTTCCTCTGACCCTTTTGAGGCCTGTTGGACGAGGAGAATTGAGACCTGCCTGAGGGCCAAAAGGACCGAAACCTCGATTGTACCTTCCGTTGTTGAGGTCTGTTAGGTTTGGACTGGGGTAAGGACGAGTCCTTACCCTTGGATTGTTTAATGATTTCATCCAATTGCTCGCCAAACAGGCGGTCGCCAGAAAACGACAAACCGGTGAAAAACTTTTTGGAAGCAGAGTCTGCCTTCCATTCACGTAGCCACATGGCCCTGCGGACTGCCACTGAATTGGCGGATGCTACCGCTGTACGGCTCACAGAGTCCAGTACAGCATTCATGGCGTAGGACGCAAACGCCGACGCCTGAGAGGTTAAGGACACAACCTGCGGAGTAGCGGCCCGTGTGACTGCATTAATCTCAGACTGACAAGCTGAGATAGCTTGGAGTGCCCATACGGCTGCAAATGCCGGAGCAAAGGACGCGCCGATAGCCTCATAGATGGATTTCATCAGGAGCTCTATCTGCCTGTCAGTGGCATCCTTGAGTGATGCACCATCTGCCACTGCAACTATGGATCTGGCCGCCAGTCTAGAGACTGGAGGATCCACCTTGGGACACTGAGCCCAACCCTTGACTACGTCAGGGGGGAAGGGATAACGTGTGTCATTAAGGCGCTTAGAAAAGCGCTTATCCGGAAAAGCTCGGTGTTTCTGGACTGCATCTTTGAAGTCGGAGTGATCAAGAAACGCACTCCGTGTACGTTTGGGAAACCTAAAATGAAATTTCTCCTGCTGAGAAGCTGACTCCTCACTCGGAAGGGGTGGAGGAGAAAGTTCTAACACCTGATTGATGGACGCTATAAGGTCGTTTACTATGGCGTCCCCTTCAGGCGTATCAAGGTTGAGCGCGGCGTCAGGATCAGAGCCCTGATCTGCCACATCCGCTTCATCCTCCAGAGAGTCCTCATGCTGAGACCCTGAACAGTGAGATGAAGTCGAGGGAAGCTCCCAGCGAGCCCGCTTAGTCGGTCTGGGACTGCGGTCCGTGTCGGAGTCCTCCCCGTGGGGCCTATGAGTCGACCCAGGAGCACTTTGCTGCTCCGACCGAGGGGGGCCTGGGGGCAATGAATCAACAGTGCCCGGGGCCTGTGTTACAGGTCTGGACTGCAAAGCTTCTAGTATCTTAGCAGACCATCTATCCATAGACTCAGAAAGTTTGTCAGCGAATACTGCAAACTCTGTCCCTGTCACCTGGATAGTGGGGGCCGGTGGTTCCACCTGGGCCGGGGGTCCCACCAGTGGCTGAGACTCCGGCTGAGTGAGTGTCACAGGGGCCGAGCATTGCACACAATGAGGGTAGGTGGAACCTGCAGGTAGCATTGCCGCACATGAGGTACAGGTTGCAAAGTAAGCCTGTGCTTTGGCACCCTTGCTTTTTGCGGACGACATGCTGTTGTCTCCTCTTAGAGCAATCAGTGAGGGTATATAGCCAAAAGCTAATAGTGCGGCCGTACAGAGTAAATGTATACACTATAAGCATATAAATATACACTTCGGCACCCAGGGGGGCCAGCACCTAGTAACAGGTGCGGCTTACCGACCGCTCTCAGCGGTTGTGTGACCACCAGATTCCCTGCCTGGGCCTCCCAGAGCTGTGGAGCTCGGAGTTGTCTCCCCTCTGAAGTTCTCCAGCGTCTGAAGTGCTGATAGCAATGGCTGCCGGCGTTCAGAGAGGAGGAGGGAGCCGTGGGCGTGCCTGTAAAAGTGCGGGAATCTGGTGCCCCACGGTGCTCAGTGAGGGGGGAGGAGGATACAAAGTATGCTCCAGCCCTCAGCGCTGACGTCCAGTGCAGCGTCCCGCCCTTACCCCTGACTGGCAGGCCCGGGGGCGGGAATATGCGGTACTAGGCCGCAAAAGCCGGGGACTAAAGTTATAAGCGCGGCCGGCAAACAAGCGCGGTCAGCGCGGTAGTCCCGGCGCACAAACACACCCAGCAGCTGCTGCAGTGTCCATCACACAGGCGCTCTATGCGCCGTCCCCAAGGGGACACAGAGTACCTCAGAGTAGCAGGGCCTTGTCCCTGATGATACCCGGTCTCCTGTCCAGCAGATTCCCTCAGGGGCTGCGGAGGGAGCACGGTCCCAGTGCCTGGTGACCGATTAGGATCCCACTTCACCCAGAGCCCCTAAGGGATGGGGAAGGAAAACAGCATGTGGCTCCTGCCTATGTACCCGCAATGGGTACCTCAACCTTAACAGCACCGCCGACCAGAGTGGGGTGAGAAGGGAGCATGCTGGGGGCCCTGTTATGGGCCCACTTTTCTTCCATCCGATATAGTCAGCAGCTGCTGCTGACTAAAATGTGGAGCTTGCGTGGATGTGTGCCTCCTTCCACAAAGCAATAAAACTGAGGAGCCCGTGATGCACGGGGGGGTGTATAGGCAGAGGGGAGGGGTTTACACTTTTAAGTGTAATGCTTTGTGTGGCCTCCGGAGGCAGAAGCTATACACCCAATTGTCTGGGTCTCCCAATGAAGCGACAAAGAAAGACTGATGGCACATCCTATCTTACTAATCTCAACAGGTGCAAACTTCAGCCTTAGGCTATTTTATTTCTTCATTTCCAGGTTCCTATCCGCCGATTAATTGTAGGGTTTTTAACCCAAAGAGAGGCATTACTTTGAAAGGGACCCAACAAAAAGAGGTGGCCTTGCCATTGGGCTCACATAAAATCTGGCCAATTTTGTGTGCCAAGTATCTCAATTTTTACATGTTTTTCATAGCAGTAATTTATGTCTATATTCCCATAGTCATTGTTCCACATATCTTAGCATTAGTTACTATGTGTCATGTTCAGTTTGCACCTGTTCACATTAGAAAGATAGGATGTGTCAGTCTTTTTCTTAGATATGTGATCAGTCACATGACCTGAAAGGACCTGGAATTAAATGGTTGAAGGTCCTTCAGCTGCTCAGTTGGTGCAGCCTCCATTCAGGTCCCGGTAGCTTCCTCTTCTGCTCTGCACTGATCACATAGATCAGTGTGTGGCATGAGGACAGTTCTTTCTGATCGGAGAGAACGAGGTGTCACTGTTCTCCTCCATCACAGATGTGATGATTGTAACTACTCAGGGGCTAGCTGTGAGGCTGGGTAGTCAAAAGGTGAGACAAAGGTGTAGATAGGTCACGGCCTGAGGTCAAAATACCAGGACAGTAGTGGATCAAGATAAAAATGGATTGTCAGAAGCAAGGTCAGGTAAACAATAGTTCAGGCTGAGCACAGGAACAACATACACTACCAAGCTAAAGCTACGACTTGCAGTAATTGAAGGCAGAAAGGCAGCTAAATAGCAAGGTAATGACTTCAAAACAGGAGACATGTGGAAGAAACCTTGCACGCCGCAGCCCTGACTGGACAATCTTTCACCATACTAACAGCTCAGCATCCCGTCCTCTGATTGGACGGCTGCACTGTCACTCACTTCATCCAAATTATCCCTCCAGAGAGGAAGGAGACAAACTCTAGCACCACCTATTGGAAGTAGCAATCCTAAAAGTCAAAAGTGGCTTTTTAAACAAGCCTTTTCATAAGACTTAGGATTTATACCAGATCAGAATCCCAATTTGCAGACACGGTGTTTCGGGGTTGCGCTAGAGTTTGTCTTTTTCATCTCTGGAGGGACAATTTGAAAAATTCCCAGAGGGGCATTGCAGCTAGACATCCCCTTACTGGCAACCAGACTGGTTTCTCAGGTCTCCATAAGGAGAATAGTCTTCCCCGTGGTCCCCACATAGCTTCTCATAAGCCAGATCAGATACCCACACTTTGCACTGACGAGGGGCAATCACCCCGAAACACCGTGTCTGCAAATTGGGATTCTGATCTGGTATAAATCCTAAGTCTTATAAAAAGGATTGCTACTTCCAATAGGTGGCGCTAGAGTTTGTCTCTTTCCTCTCTGGAAGGACAATTTGAATAATTCCCAGAGGGGCATTGCAGCTATAAGTCCCCTTACTGGCAGCCAGACTGGTTTGTCAGGTCTCCATAAGGAGAATAGTCTTCCCCGTGGTCCTCACTGCATCCAGACATACCGGTAGGAGGAATTGTAACAATAGGAAGCTGCCTTAGGATAATAATACACACACACACACTTTAGCAATTTTTCTTGATTAAAAAAAAAAAGGAGTGTTTTATAGTCCGAAAAATACTATGAGTATGTAATAAGTCACAATTGTCAAAAGATATTTTACTTGATTTCTTTACATTAGACACACATCTATAGAATAAGCATAATTCCAAGTGTAGAAAATGGTAGAATAGGAAAACAGTTATGTGGTCTGCTGACTAGATTACTAGTTTTATTTATTGGATTATATTAAAACAACAAGATCTTAGAAGACTTCTAAACATACTGTAAAACACAGAACGGATTATATCACCCGCACTTATGTATGGAGATGTTTAGGGCACATCTGCAGTGCTGAGCACTTCCATAAAGTGGTGATAATGAGGGCAGACAAGGCTCTGGACTTAGGAACACTTAAGTCTATGGCTTTTCAGTCCGAAATGTCTTTAGAAAAGAAAAAAAAACAAAAAAAAACAAAAAACTTCATGGTAGAATTGCGGTTGAGTGATCCCCAGTAATAGATCCTTAGGATTTGATCTGTGTCTCTGCCGGATCTTCTAGTTTCTGAGCTGTTAGTTTGTCGACAATCCCTTCTACAGCAATTTTAAACACAGGAGTTGGGTCCTAATACACAAAAACAACAACAAATAATAATGATGAGAACACCAATGTGAAAACGTGCGTCTGAGACTGGATGACAAGCTATGTGCAGAGGTGGCTGTAATGTATTGACTTTACAGCCACCTCTGCACATTTCTGTACGGACACAGACTTATTTTCTAATTTGGAACAATATCTGGTGTGAAGAACTATAAAATGCATACAGCTGCACACTGAGAAGCCAAAAATGTATAAGGGAAAATATGGTACTGCATTACTGCAAAAGAGAGATATTTAGTTTATGTATTGGCCAATGCATGTAAGCCCGGAAACCAACGGCAATATTTTCCCTTATACATTTTTGGCTTTTCAGTGTGCAGCTGTATGCATTTTATAGTTACTATGTTTTTTCAGCTAGCACATGTTCACATTTGTTGGATGTGTGGGTCAGTTTTTTGGATACCTGGTGTGTAGAACAAATATCCGAAACAGTTCTACAAAGCCATGAAATTAGATCACTGCCAAAATACTGATGGAGACCACCACCCAGAAGTGCAGGACAGCGTGCGCTGAGCATGCACACCCACCGTACATACTCTTGGGAATACCCACCTTCTTTTCTAAGAGCCTTTGTTTTTCAACAGCTTCTTCTAAGGTTAAACCAACCCACTCAGCTTCCTCCAGTGGGAACACAAATTTCTAGTAAACATATTGTAAAAAAGTTCATTGTTAGTAGGTGACTTCAATGGTTTATTTACAGATTATTTTGGATTATAAAATTAATGTACCTCGGGGAGATTAATAAATACAGAAAAGTGCACCCGTCACCCATAACATCCATTCATGGCTGACATCGGCACTTGATTTTTTCTATGCATATACATTCTCTAACTATAAGGCTATGTGCGCACTAGAAAAAGAAGGGAATTTTGTTTACTTACCGTAAATTCCTTTTCTTCTAGCTCCTATTGGGAGACCCAGACAATTGGGTGTATAGCTTCTTCCTCCGGAGGCCACACAAAGTATTACACTTTAAAAAGTGTAACCCCTCCCCTCTGCCTATACACCCTCCCGTGCATCACGGGCTCCTCAGTTTTGGTGCAAAAGCAGGAAGGAGGAAAGTTATAAATTGGTCTAAGGTAAATTCAATCCGAAGGATGTTCGGAGAACTGAAAACCAAAAGAACCATTCAACATGAACAACATGTGTACACAAAAGAACAAACAGCCCGAAGGGAACAGGGGCGGGTGCTGGGTCTCCCAATAGGAGCTAGAAGAAAAGGAATTTACGGTAAGTAAACAAAATTCCCTTCTTCTTTGTCGCTCCATTGAGAGACCCAGACAATTGGGACGTCCAAAAGCAGTCCCTGGGTGGGTAAAAGAATACCTCGATAAAAAAGAGACGAAGACGACCCCCTCTTACAGGTGGGCAACCACCGCCTGAAGGACTCGCCTACCTAGCCTGGCGTCTGCCGAAGCATAGGTATGCACCTGATAGTGTTTCGTAAGTGTGCAGACTAGACCAGGTAGCTGCCCGACACCTGCTGAGCCGTAGCCCGGTGCCGCTATGCCCAGGACGCACCCACGGCTCTGGTAGAATGGACTTTCAGCCCCAAAGGAAGCGGAAGCCCAGAAGAACGGTAGGCTTCAAGAATCGGTTCCTTGATCCACCGAGCCAAGGTTGACTTGGAAGCCTGCGAACCCTTACGCTGGCCAGCGACACGGACAAAGAGCTCATCTGAACGGCGCAGGGGCGCCGTGCGAGACACGTAGAACCGGAGTGCTCTCACCAGATCTAATGAGTGCAAATCCTTTTCACATTGGTGAACTGGATTAGGGCAAAATGAAGGTAAGGAGATATCCTGATTGAGATGAAAAGGAGATACCACCTTAGGGAGAAATTCCGGAACAGGACGCAGAACCACCTTATCCTGGTGAAAAACCAGGAAGGGGGCTTTGCATGACAGCGCTGCCAGCTTCGACACTCTACGGAGCAATGTAACTGCCACTAGAAATGCCACCTTCTGCGAAAGACGTGATAAAGAGACATCCCGCAGCGGCTCGAAAGGTGGTTTCTGAAGAGCCGTTAGCACCCTGTTAAGGTCCCAGGGTTCCAGCGGACGCTTGTAAGGTGGGACTATGTGGCAAACTCCCTGCAGGAACGTGCGGACCTGCGGAAGCCTGGCTAGACGCTTTTGAAAAAATACGGATAGCGCCGATACTTGTCCCTTGAGAGAGCAGAGAGACAAACCCTTGTCCATTCCGGATTGAAGGAATGAAAGAAAAGTGGGTAAGGCAAAAGGCCAGGGAGCAAAACCCTTATCAGAGCACCAGGATAAGAAGATCCTCCAAGACCTGTGATAGATCTTGGCGGACGTTGGTTTCCTGGCCTGTCTCATGGTGGCAATGACATCTTGAGATAACCCTGAGGACGCTAGGAGCCAGGACTCAATGGCCACACAGTCAGGTTGAGGGCCACAGAATTCAGATGGAAAAACGGCCCTTGTGACAGCAAATCTGGGCGGTCTGGGAGCGCCCACGGTTGACCCACCGTGAGATGCCACAGATCCGGGTACCACGACCGCCTCGGCCAATCTGGGGCGACGAGAATGGCGCGACGACAGTCGGACCTGATTTTGCGCAGCACTCTGGGCAGCATCGCCAGAGGAGGAAATACATAAGGCAGTCGAAACTGCGACCAATCCTGAACTAATGCGTCCGCCGCCAGAGCTCTGTGATCTTGAGACCGTGCCATGAATGCCGGGACTTTGTTGTTGTGCCGTGACGCCATGAGATCGACGTCCGGCGTTCCCCAGCGGCGACAGATCTCTCGAAACACGTCTGGGTGAAGAGACCATTCCCCCGCGTCCATGCCCTGACGACTGAGAAAATCTGCTTCCCAGTTTTCTACACCCGGGATGTGAACTGCGGAGATGGTGGAAGCTGTGGCTTCCACCCACTGCAGAATCCGTCGGACTTCCTGGAAGGCTTGACGACTGCGAGTGCCGCCTTGGTGGTTGATGTATGCGACAGCAGTGGCGTTGTCCGACTGGATACGGATCTGCCTGTCCTCCAGCCACCGATGAAAAGCCAATAGGGCTAGATACACTGCCCTGATCTCCAGAATATTGATCTGAAGGGATGACTCTATCGGAGTCCAGGTTCCCTGAGCCCTGTGGTGGAGAAAAACCGCCCCCCACCCTGACAGGCTCGCGTCCGTGGTGACCACAGCCCAGGTTGGGGGTAGGAAGAATTTTCCCCGCGACAGAGTTGGGAAGGAGCCACCACTGAAGTGACGTCTTGGTTGCAAGGGAAAGAGAGACGTTCCTGTCGAGGGAAGTCGACCTCCTGTCCCATTTGCGGAGAATGTCCCACTGGAGTGGCCGCAGATGGAATTGCGCGAAGGGCACTGCCTCCATCGCTGCCACCATCTTCCCCAGGAAGTGCATGAGGCGCCTCAAGGGGTGTGACTGACCCCGAAGAAGAGATTGCACCCCTGCCTGCAGAGAGAGCTGTTTGTCCAGCGGTAGCATGACTACCGCTGACTGAGTATGAAACTCCATCCCGAGGTAAGTCAGTGATTGGGTCGGTGTCAACTTGGATTTTGGGAAGTTGATGATCCACCCGAACTGCTGGAGAGTCGCCAGAGCGACGGTAAGGCTGTTTTGACACGCCATCTGAGAAGGTGCCCTGACTAGAAGATCGTCTAAGTAGGGTATCACCGAGTGGCCCTGAGAGTATAGGACCGCCACAACGGATGCCATGACCTTGGTGAACACCCGTGGGGCTGTCGCCAGGCCGAAAGGCAATGCCACGAACTGAAGGTGTTCGTCCCCGATGGCGAAACGCAAAAAGCGTTGATGTTCGGGTGCGATCGGCACATGGAGATAAGCATCCTTGATGTCGATCGATGCTAGGAAGTCTCCTTGTGACATCGATGCGATGACCGAGCGGAGAGATTCCATCCGAAACCGTCTGGTGCTCACATGTCTGTTGAGTAGTTTGAGGTCCAAAACGGGACGGAATGAACCGTCCTTCTTTGGCACCACGAACAAGTTGGAGTAAAAGCCGCAACCGTGTTCCTGGGGGGAAAAGGGATCACAACTCCTTCTGTCTTCAGAGCGTCCACCGCCTGAAAAAGAGCATCGGCCCGCGCGGGGGGCGGAGAGGTTCTGAAGAAATGAGTCGGAGGGCGAGAGCTGAACTCTATCCTGTAACCGTGAGACAGAATGTCTCTCACCCATCGGTCATGAACATCTGGCCACCAGGCGTCGCAAAAGCGGGAGAGCCTGCCACCGACCGAGGATGCGGTTCGGGGATGCCGAGAGTCATGAAGAGGCCGCCTTGGAGGCATTGCCTCCGGCGGTCTTTTGGGGGCGTGACTTAGCCCGCCACGCATAGGAGTTCCTCTGGCCCTTCTCCGGCCTGTTGGACGAAGAGGATTGGGGCTTGGCGGAGGGACGAAAGGACCGAAACCTCGATTGTATTTTCCGTTGCGGAGGTCTCTTTGGTTTGGACTGGGGTAAGGAGGAGTCCTTTCCCTTGGATTCCTTAATAATCTCATCCAATCGTTCGCCAAACAACCGGTCGCCAGAAAACGGCAAACCGGTTAAGAACCTCTTGGAAGCCGAGTCTGCCTTCCATTCGCGCAGCCACATGGCCCTGCGGACTGCCACAGAATTAGCGGATGCCACTGCTGTACGGCTAGCAGAGTCTAGAACTGCGTTCATGGCGTAGGAAGAAAAAGCTGACGCCTGAGAAGTCAGAGACGCAACCTGCGGAGCAGAATTACGTGTGACCGCATTAATCTCAGCCAGACAAGCTGAGATAGCTTGGAGTGCCCACACGGCTGCAAAAGCCGGGGCAAAAGACGCGCCCGTGGCTTCATAGATGGATTTCACCAAAAGCTCTATCTGCCTGTCAGTGGCATCTTTTAGCGATGAGCCGTCTGCAACCGATACCACAGATCTAGCCGCCAATCTAGAGACTGGAGGATCCACCTTGGGACACTGAGCCCAACCCTTAACTACGTCAGAGGAGAAGGGGTAACGTGTGTCAGTAAGGCGCTTAGTAAAGCGCTTGTCCGGAACCACTCTGGGCTTCTGGACAGCATCTCTGAAGTTAGAGTGATCGAAAAATGCACTCCGTGTACGTTTAGGGAACCGAAACTGGTGTTTCTCCTGCTGAGAAGTCGACTCCTCTACAGGTGGCGGCGGGGGAGATAGATCTAACACCTGGTTGATGGACGAGATAAGTTCATTTACTATGGCGTCCCCTTCAGGTGTATCAAGATTGAGAGCAACGTCAGGGTCAGAGCCCTGAGCTGCGACGTCCGCCTCGTCCTCCAGAGAGTCCTCAAGCTGGGAACCCGAGCAGCGTGAAGAAGTCGGGGAAGATTCCCAGCGAGCCCGCTTAGCTGGTCTGGGACTGTGGTCCGGGCAGGAGTCCTCCACGTGAGACCTAGTGCCCCCCCTGGGGGGGCGCTGCGGCGCGGACAGAGAGGGGCCTGGAGGAGACGATCCAACAGGGGCCGGGGCCTGTGTAAGGACCAGTCTGGACTGCAAAGCTTCTAGCAGCTTGGCAGACCATTTGTCCATAGACTGAGCCATGGATTGTGAAAGTGACTCAGAGAGTTTCTCAGCAAAAACTGCAAACTCTGTCCCTGCCGCCTGGACCGGGTGAGCAGGGGGGTCTACCTGAGCCGAGGGTCCTACTAGTGACCGAGGCTCCGGCTGAGCAAGCAAAACAGGGGTCGAGCATTGCTCACAGTGAGGGTAGGTGGAACCTGCAGGTAACATAGCCGCACAAGAGGTACAGGTCGCAAAATAACCCTGTGCCTTGGCACCCTTGCTCCTTGTGGATGACATGCTGTTGTCTCCTAGGAGAGTGATCACTCAGGGTATATGGGAACAGGTATATAGCCCGACCGAACAGAAATATATATATATATATATATATATTATAGTTAGTATCTATTCCGGCACCCTAAGGGGACCAGCACCGGGTGACCGGTGTGGCTTACCAACCGCTAAAAAGCGGAGTGTGTGTCCTCCAGATTCCCTGCCTTAGGTCTCCCAGAGCTGCAGAGCTCTTCCCTGATAATCCTCCACCGGCAGAATGCCAAAGAAATGGCTGCCGGAGCTCTCTGGGGAGGAGTGGAGCCGTGGGCGGCGCTAAAAAAGTGCGGGAATCTGGGGTCCCCACAGTGAACAGTGAGGGGGGAGGAAACATACAGGATGCTCCGGCCCTCACATCCGACGTCAGGACGGCAGTCCCGCCCTTACCCCTGACAGACAGGCCCGGGGGCGGGACTTTTGCTACTAGGCCACAATGAAGCCGGGGACTAAATTTAAGACCGCGGCCGACAAACAGGCGCGGTCGGCGCGGAAGTCCGCCGGTCTTCACAAATCAGCAGCTGCTGCAGCGTCCGGGATGAAGGCGCTCCATGCACATCCCCCATGGGGACACAGAGTACCTTAGAGATGCAGGGCCCGGTCCCTGAGGATGATTAGACTCCTGTCCAGCAGATTCCCACAGGGGCTGCGGAGGGAGCCCGGTCCCAGTGAATGGATAACCGGTCAGGATCCCACTTCTCCCAGAGCCGCTAAGGGATGGTGAAGGAAAACGGCATGAGGCTCATGCCTTTGTACCCACAATGGGTACTTCAACCTTAACAGCACCGCCGACTTAGTGGGGTGAGAAGGGGTTACACTTTTTAAAGTGTAATACTTTGTGTGGCCTCCGGAGGCAGAAGCTATACACCCAATTGTCTGGGTCTCCCAATGGAGCGACAAAGAAAGTGATTTTTCTCAAGAAAATTTCTTGAGAAACTTCTGGGAGTTGAAGATTACCGCACCTGCGGTAAAAAAAACGCACCAAAACCGCGGGAAAAACGCATGTGTTTTTGCCGCGGTTATTCCGCTGGTTGGTCCCTGCGTTTTTTTTTATGCTGAACTGCAATAAATAATATAGATAATAGATAGATAATCGATAATCAGATAATGGGTAGAGGGAAAGATGGATAGATAGATAGATAGATAGATAGATAGATAGATAGATAGATAGATAGATAGATAGATGAGAAAGACCTATATAATGTTCCACCCCCCCTGCATATTCTAAGCTGGCACCCTTTAGTGACTTTCATGTGGCACTAAAGGGTGCCTAGCCTTGTATTTAGCAAAAAAATAAATAATTAGAAAAAAATTACGTGAGGTCCCCCCCATCTTTTGTAGCCAGCTAGGGTAAAGCAGACGGCTGCAGCCTGCAGACCACAGCTGGCAGCTTCACCTTGGCTGGTAATCCAAAACAGAGGGCACCCCACACTGTTATTTTACATTAAATAATTTAAAACAAAAAACGTGGGCCCCCCCCCCATATTGGATCACCAGCCAAGGTAAAGCGGACAGCTGGGGTCTGATATTCTCAGACTAGGGAGGTCCTCTGTTATTGGACACTCCCCAGCCTATAAATAGCAGGCCGCAGCATCCCCAGAAGTGGCGCATCCATTAGACGTGCCAATCCTGGCGCTTCGCCCCAACTCATCCCGTTGCCCTGGTGCGGTGGCAAACGGGGTAATAGATGGGCTTGATGCCAGATGTGTAATGTCACCTGGCATCAAGCCCTGGGGTTGGTGATGTCACGCGTCTATCAGATACCTGACATCACCAACACAGTCAGTAAGAAATAAAGTATAAAATGGGGACAGTACTATAGGATGGGGACATTGCTACAAGGGGACAAGGATGGGGAACATTACTATAGGATGGGGACAAGGATGGACACATTACTATAGATTGGGGACATTACTATAACATGGGGACAAGGATGAGCACATTACTGTGGGATGGGGACTAGGATGGGGTACAATACTACAAGGGGACAAGGATGAGCACATTACTGTGGGATGGGGCACAATACTACAAGGGGACAAGGATGGGCACGTTACAACAATATGGGGAACATTACTAAAAGATGTTGGTCAAATTTCTATATAGTGCTAATTGTAAGACTATTAGTTACAAAAAAGGAATAAAATGTAAAAAAAAAAAAAAGTTTATATTTAAACAAAGAATGTGCACGTTTACTATAATGAATAAGTGAAAATGTTCAAAATCAGTGATCCCAAGGTGTGTAAAAAACAATAAAATATATTATATATGGTACCAATAAAAATGTCACTTTGTCCTGCAAAGAATGCGGCCCCCCAAATTATTATTTTTCCTCTGTGCGGCCCATACACCCAGCTGAGTTTGAGACCCCTGATCTAAAGGCTGGTCGAACCCGAACTTCAGAATGAGCCGCATCTTGCCTACTCTGTAATCTGACCTTTTTAATCCCAATTGTTCAATACCCACCATCTCCCGGTGATAACAGCTCTGTGCCCGGGTTTATTATCCCACCCTATGCTGTGGATGCGCAATAGCTCAGACAGGAGCAGAGCTATCATCACTGGGAGGAGGCAGCTATGAAGAGCGTGACTGCAATGAGTCACACCAGTCTCCCTGCTTATTACTGCAGCGGTCGGGGAGAACATTGCATCGATAGTTAGTGTTTACGGACTCTAAGACGCAGGCACTTTTTAGTAAGATTTTTTTCTTACTTAAAATTGCACCTTTATGTCCAAAAAAATACAGTAAAGGTGAAAGGTGGTCTGTGCTGATCCGCTATCAATCTGATTGGGTCCAAGGTGAAACCCCAAAAGGGCATTCACCATTAATATCCTGGATGATCAGTCTCATTTCAAACAGTAAAATGTCTACCTTGTACTTGTTATATATTTGTTCCCTCTTCACTGGATCCTCGGGGTGAAGACTTGGATCCTTCTTTGCCAGGCGCATTAGCATTGCCCTTTTAAATTCCATCCCCAGTTTTGAGTGCAGGTCCCTCTGTGGGGTCTGGAATAGATGGATAGTGATAGTTTATTCCAGTTTACACAATTCCAGGTTTATAAATCTGTTCCTTTGCTCAATGATAAAACCCATCCAGACGGCTGTAATACATCTCTAAGGGAATGAAATGGATAACAACGCTCCAATTCTGTTCCAGTTGTATGTAATGGATCTTACACACAACTGGGTACATGGGTTAGGATTATTACATGGAATTCCTGAGCCTGACATATGAGAAGACCCCCCAATATATGAGTGTTATATTTTTATATGACCCAATACAGCACATGGCCACGCACAGAGAAGCAACAGCCTGCGATCACATTATCATATGTCACCACATGAGAAGTCGTGCATGGCATTGGCCACACATTCATGCAAGTTCTCCTGAGTGATGTGCTTTTTCCCAGAGCTTTGGGTTCATATATAAAAGTATCCACATATAATACATCTGTAAAGGATACATACCCCTAGCTTACAGGGAGAGGGCTGAGGCCATGTCCACCGGGCACATGGGTGATATTTCATTATTATTATCCCCTCAGCCATGTGCACAGGACATGTATTCCAGTGCTGACTTCTCTCTTTCTCAGTCATTTCTACCCTCTCCATGTAACCACAGTTCTGACTAGTCGGCTCAGATAGCGCCTGCTAACCTAGATTTGAAATCTCTTTCTCATTGTAGGTCTATGAGACTCACACCAAGCTCCTCATAGATTTACAATGAGAAAGTGACAAGTGGCTTCTGGTAAACACAAGACGCTGTGTGAAAAGGCTGGCAAGAACTATGGTCACAAGCTTCAGAAGAGGACCAGACCCGTACTGGGATCAGATAAAGACAGCAAGCAATATTTTAATACATGGACTATTGAGAAAGTAATAGTTATTAAAGGAAATCTGTCACCAGGATTTTACCACCTAAGCTGAGAGCAGCATAACGTAGGGGCAGAGATCCGGATTCCACCGATGTGTCACTAACTGGGCTGCTTGGTGTAGTTTTGATAAAATCACTGTTTAATCAGCAGTAGATTATCATTACAGGACTACTTGGCGTGCTGCAGGTAGTCCAGCATATTCATAAGGTCTGTATAACTGCCAGATCTGCAGCAGAGAAAACAGTGAATTAATCTAAATGACAGCAAACAGCTCAGTAAGTGACACATCGCTGGAATCAGGGTCTCATTATGCTGTTCTCAGATGGGGGGGGGCCTGGTGACAGATTCCCTTTAAGAGGATAAATATAAGGAAAAAAAAATTGCTGGATTGCCACTTTAAATAAGGTGCTGATATCAGGGTTTTAATAAATAAGCTTGTATTCATGGGAGAAAGAAGAAATGACAGTTCTCACATAGAAGTGTGAGTACAGCATATGTGCAACATGCCCAAGGGATGGGTCACCAGTTTATCAAGCATGACCTCTACTATTAGTGCCCATATCTCACCATACGTTGGAAGGTGACATGTTCCATTAAGTGGACACTTGTCATCCTCCATTATTATGATGTGTGTAGGGTATGGGCAAATATTCAGCATTAATACTTACCTTTAAGATATAAAAATCAAAACCATAAGCCTCATCGATCAGATCCAGAGTCCTCATTGTAACTGCAATGGTAAAGGTTTTGTCCAGAATCTCACTGTACAGCTGCCGGGCAAAGAGCTGAGGCCTCCAAAGCTTCTTCACTCTTGCAGAAAGCTAGAAAGACCCAAAGGGAAACATTATAATGAGCCACTCGTCCTCTCCTCGCTGTAGGCTTTATAACCTTTGTGGTGTCTTTATGAATATCCTCAGATATAATTCATGATCGTTTAACCCCTTCCCTCCATGTCATTTTTCACTTCCATATCTTCCAGAAGCAAATGTTTTTTTCTCTACCACTACAGATGTAAGGGATCCTTTTTCTGCTAGAAAACTTGTCATTTTTGAAGGCCACCATATAATTTACTTGAGGTGAAGGTCAGGGAAAAAAAACAAAACAGCAATTTATCAGCGGACCTGACTGTTGGCACAATACATTGAAATTGATCTACATTGTGGGGTATAGTCTTCTGAGCAATGAGGACAAAACAAACGGCCATTAAATCCCCCTGAGGGAAGGGGAGTGTTGAGCACATGAGTGACAGAGGAGGACCTCCCATCTGTGGATGTGGTGCTCACTGCTGACCGTGTCATCACCTCCACTAAAGGCCCTGTCACACACAGAGATAAATCTGCGGCAGATCTGTGGTTGCAGTGAAATTGTGGACAATCAGTGCCAGGTTTGTGGCTGTGTACAAATGGAACAATATGTCCATGATTTCACTGCAACCACAGATCTGCCAAAGATTTATCTCTGTGTGTGACGGGGCCTTAAGTGTTGGGTGTCTGCTATAGCATACAGCAAGCACTCACTGTACATGGAGCAGGCTAATGTTCTGAGCCAACTACACCCAACATGTGATGTACACGCAAATCACATGTCAGAGGTTATCTCACTACCATAATATATACAAGCTGCCCCAGGGATTAATGATCAGGTGTGTGCGTCTAATGTTATACTGTAATATATGGCCAGGGGGGAGGCCAACACCTCTTCCTAAAGTTGATCTAAGTGGATGGTTTCAAACCAAACAATCATTTTAACTAATTGATGACAGAATGATTGATTAGAAGTCATCGGTGATTCACATTGCAGACGGATTATTGTCCGCCCACAAACACCATTCATTCTTCATTCAGTGGCCGCTGTGGATTAACACATCAGAGTGGTGATAGTTTAAACAGATGATCATTCATTGAACCATGACTTATTGTCATCTAATGAGTATTGACACCTTAACTTTTCACCCACTAACAACACAACTATATCCTTAATAGATAAACTTGATTGTATATTTGCCCTTAATAGACATACAGGTTATGGATGACAAGATGGGTGTTGTGACCCTGCAATGTCTCACCTTATCATTATTGGCATATCGATAGCCAGAAATCCAGCCTTCTCCACCCCAAAGTCCTTCATCAGCCTCCGGAGGAAAGTAGGGCAGGACGGGGATTTCCTGAACCCGTTCTCGCTGTCCTGTCTTGGGGTTTAGTCTATTCTTTAACCCATGTGGCCTCCAATGTACCGGAGTGGGCTTCTCGGTGTCATTCAGAGACTTCAGGTAGTGTGCAGGCAGGCGGGCATAAATACCTTCCTTCAGCTTCAGGGATTTCCAGATGGCAGGTGGGTACTTGTGAAGAGGCATCACTGGTTACACTGGGCATAAAGATTTGTAGAATTAGAATCAAATTACTGTACTTCTGGAATCTGGGGCTGTCCAGGGAAGATACAAGATAACATAGATGGGTGGGTGTTTGTATGGTGGGACAGATGTGCATGTCCAATCACCATTCTATTCATTCTCTATGGGCTGCCGGAAAACACTGAGCACATAACTCGGGAGCCCCATAGGGAATGACTGGAATAATGTTTGAGCACAGGGACTACTGCTCGGGATAACAGGGATAAACCAGTGCACGATTCTGCTAATATATAATCTCTGTATACTCTTTTACTTGCTCCCCGGCCCAGGAGATGTGGTACGATCAGATCTGGTCTCTGTACGGTCAGACACATCCTTTACACAGTACACATGTATAAGATCTCAGCACAGGAACATAATATATATATATATATATATATATATATATAAATTTAATTTTTTTTTAAACATCCAATTATGGAAATTATTATTATTCCAAGATCTATGGATTAAACTCAACTTTGTTTGTGGAGCAACCCCTTCATCCAGCTGTGGGGCTGCTACTTCTAGCACTCATCCAACAGCATTGTGATCTGCAGTGCATGAGGGTGGCGAGGAAGGAAAGCATCCAAGTGATCAGGGAGGGCAGATCATAAAGGGAAGAAAGATGACACAAGGCAGTCTGCAGCAGGGACAAGAGATGCGAGGAAGGAAAGCATCCAAGTTATCAGGGAGGGCAGATCATAAAGGGAAGTAAGATCACACAGGGCAGTGTGCAGCAGGGACAAGAGAGGCGAGGAAGGAAAGCATCCAAGTTATCAGGGAGGGCAGATCATAAAGGGAAGTAAGATCACACAGGGCAGTGTGCAGCAGGGACAAGAGAGGCGAGGAAGGAAAGCATCCAAGTTATCAGGGAGGGCAGATCATAAAGGGAAGTAAGATCACACAGGGCAGTGTGCAGCAGGGACAAGAGATCGCACTGAGCTCAGGGCAGGAGAGTGCTACTTAGTGACAGGAATGAAAGATGTGATGATACCCCAGAGCCAATAACGGAGCAGCATCCGGGCCTCACATCCATAATGTTAGGCTGTATGTACACATCCTGGTGTCACGGTGCAGGTACGGAGCGCCATGCACAGACCGGACGTGACAGCTTGTCAGCATGAGGTCAGGAGACCGGCGGCCAGCCACTGAATAATGGGCCATACTCGGAGCGTGACACACAGCTGTGCACGCTGCGGCGCCCATGTAACAGTCTGATGCTAATACCACCTCGCATCTCAGAACAGACTGTGCGGCAGTGCTGAGCGCCTACTGAGACCCGACACAGAGCAGACAGGTCACACAGCAGCGGCCATCACTGTCACACTCAATACGGCTCACATACCTGCCTGTCGCTCTCTTAATGACACGCCAAGGACACCCGGAAGTCACCACTTGGGTCTCACTTCCGCTTTTGTCGCATAGTTATGACTCGGGCAGTGTTGCGATCACGTGGTTTGTCACATGTTGAAAGTTGTCGCCCTCTTGTGGCCGAAAGTGGTGTGACAATCAGCGGACGTCTCCGTTTCCGACTTAGGCTATGTGCGCACGTCGCGTAAAAACATGCAGTTACGCTGCGCTTTGTAGCGCAGCGTAACTGCATGCGTCCTGCGTCCCCTGCACAGTCTATGGAGACTGTGCAGGGGCCGTGCGCACGTGGCGTCTACTACTGCCGAAGCGCTGCGCAAAAAGAAGTGACATGTCACTTCTTTCCTGCGCTTTGCCGGCAGCTCCTGCTCTGTCTATGGCAGGAGCTGCAGGCAGAGCGCATGGAATCGGCGCTCACTACGGACATTTCTGCAGCGATCTAAAGCGCACATGTGCTCTTCAGATCGCTGCAGAAATTTCTGCAGGGCTTTTTCTATCGCGACTAATTGGGAAAATTGTCTCAAATGAAATGTGATTTAACGGTGTGTAATAATTACCAGGGGGAGCGGAAGCCCCTGCTGCACCGCCATCTATGGCTACATTCCCACATCAGTGAGTGCAGGGTCACCACTTCAGTGATTAGGTCCTAGAATAGCAGCAGATAGTTTATAAATGTTTTATTTCTTGTTGATCTGAAGAAAAAGTGTTTGTGGCAGATTTATAAAGTTATTTTCAGCTCTGTATTGGAGCCTCAGTCTCAGCTATGAGCGGCGGTGACATCCAACGCCTTTAATGTCATAATGTGACGAGAACACAGAAGTGAGCAAAGTTTGAAAGTATTGTCCACAGTATAGGGCGGGGGTCCCCAACCTGTGACTCAGGAGCCCAGGATGTGTGGTTAGCTGTGTTTAAGGCCCATGTGACTCGCAAGCTCGGAATGTGTGACTCGGGATCGCATGTGGCTCTCAGGCTCAGGAAGTGTGGCTTGGGATCGCATGTGGCTCTTAGGCTACATGTGCACACTGCTTCTTTTTGTGTTCACAAACTGCAGCCAAAACTGCACCTTGTCAGAGAGCCTGGAAATGTCACAAAAAATGTAGGTGCTTTTTTGGTGCGTTTTTGGCTGCAGTTTTGTCAACAATTGTTTCATGTATTTTTCAGTTCAAACAAGCCCATAAAGCTTGTTGAATTGAAAAAATAAATAAATTATAAATAAATAAATAATTAAAAAAAACTGGCGTGCATTCCCCCCCCCCAATTTTAATGCCAGCCAGATAAAGCCATACGGCTGCAGGCTGGCATTCTCAGGATGGGGAGCTCCACGTTATGGGGAGCCCCCCACCCTAACAATATCAGTCAGCAGCCGCCCAGAATGGCCACATCCATTAGATGCGGCTGTTCCGGGACAGTACCCGGCTCTTCCCGATTTGCCCTGGTGCGTTGGCAAATCGGGGTAATAAGGAGTTAATGGCAGCCCATAGCTGCCAATAAGTCCTAGATTAATCATGTCAGGCGTCTATGAGACACCTTCCATGATTAATCTGTAAGTCACAGTAAATAAACACACACCCGAAAAATCCTTTATTAGAAATAAAAAACACTAACAAATTCCCTCATCACCAATTTATTAACCCCGACAAAGCCCTCCATGTCCGGCGTAATCCAGGATGGTCCAGCGTCGCTTCCAGCTCTGCTGCATGGAGGTGACCGGAGAAGCAGCAGACACCGCCGCTCCGGTCAGCTCCACGCAGCAATTGAAGACAGCCGCGCGATCAGCTGAGCTGTCACTGAGGTTACCCAAGGCCACCGCTGAATCCAGCGGTGGCCGCGAGTAACCTCAGTGACAGCTCAGCTGACCGCGCTACTGCGTGGAGCTGACAGGAGCGTGGAGGACGGGACTATCAGCGGCGGCGGTGGCAGCGAGAGGGGTCCATCATCTCCCCTGTGCGTGCACACTGGGGACAACGGTACTTCGGGGAACACGTGAAGGACGGGACTATCAGCGGCGGCGGCAGCGAGAGGGAAAAATCAATGTTTTCAGCTGCCAATGTCCATCCCCCTCTCGCTGCCGCCGCTGATAGTCCCGTCCTCCACGTGTTCCCCGAAGTACCGCTGTCCCCAGCATGCACGCACAGGGGAGATGATGTGGAGGACGGGACTATCAGCGGCGGCGGCAGCGAGAGGGGGAAGGACATTGGCAGCTGAAAACATTGATTTTTCCCTCTCGCTGCCACCGCTGCTGATAGTCCCCGTCCTCCACATCATCTTCCCTGGGGACAGCGGTACTTTGGGGAACACGTGGAGGACAGGACGGGACGGGACCACTTGCCTGCCCTCACTTCCTGACAAATCACCTGCGTTTTTGGTACCAAAAACGCATGTAAAAGGCAGGTAAAATGCACCACTTTTGATTAGCATGCATTTTTCCTGCGTTTTTGATGCCCTCATTGATTTCAATGGGTGACAAATGTTGACAAAAACGCAGGAAGAATGAACATGCTGCATTTTTTTGTCACAAACTTTTGACAAAAAAACCGCTGACAAATAAACTGCAATGTGCGCATGACAAATCTGACTTCTCATAGACTTTGCTGGGAAGTCAGATGTCAGAAAGTTCTGCTGACAAAACTGCAGCCAAAAAAGAAGCAAAAAAGCAGCAAAAAAAGCAGCGTGCGCATGTAGCCTAAGGCTCGGGATGTGTGACTTGCGAGCTCGGGATGTGTGGCTGGGGACCGCATGTGGCTCTCGGGATGTGTGACTCAGGATCACATGGCTCTTGGAATCACATGTGGCTCTCAGGCTCGGGATTCGTGACTCGCAAGCTCGGGATATGTGACTCGGGATCGCATGTGGCTCTCAGGCTCGGGATTTGTGACTCGCAAGCTCGGGATATGTGACTCGGGATCACATGTGGCTCTCAGGCTCGGGATTTGTGACTCGCAAGCTCGGGATATATGACTCGGGATCGCATGTGGCTCTCAGGCTCAGGAAGTGTGGCTTGGGATCGCATGTGGCTCTCAGGCTCGGGATGTGTGATTCAGGATCACATGGCTCTTGGGATCACATGTGGCTCTCAGGATCGGGATTTGTGACTCAGGATCACGTGGCTCTTGGGCTCGGGATGTGTGGCTTGGGATCACATGTGGCTCTCAGGCTCGGGATGTGTGGCTTGGGATCACATGTGGCTCTCAAGCTCAAGATGTGTGGCTCAGGATCACAGGTGGCTCTTAGGCTTGGATGTATGGCTCGGGATAGCATGTGGCTCTTGGGCTCAGGATGTGTGACTCAGGATCGCATGTGGCTCTTGGGCTTGAGAGATGTGGCTAGTAGGTTCAGGATGTGTGGCCCGGGAGTCGCATGTGGCTCGGGATGTGTGGCTCAGGATCATGTGGCTCTCGGACTTGGTATGTGTGGCTCAGGATCACAATTGGCTCTCAGCCTCGGGATGTATGGCTCAGGATGTGTGGCTCAGGATCGCATGTAGCTCTCGAGCTTGAGATATGTGGCTAGCAGGCTCGGGATATGTGGCCCGGGAGTTGCATGTAGCTTGGGATGTGTGGCTAGGGAAGCGAATATGGCTCTTGGGCTCAGGATATGTTGCTAAGGAGGTGCATGTGGCTCACGGCTTTCTGCCAACTTGGTGCATTAACACCAGGTCTAGCAAAGAGCTATGAAGAGCAGGCCTCCAGATGGTGACTTTTGGGAGTAGCCCCTCACAGAAGAGCACATCTGGATGCCCATACACTGGCCATGTGGGTGGATATAGGATGGTAACACCAATTAGAAGGGTACTTGACGCTAAGTGTAATAGTGTAATGGGAGTGCTTGATGTGAGAATACAGAATGGGAGTGTGATAGGAATTCCTGGATGTATGTATGCTGCGTATAAGACAAGGGGGCACAAGTTCTTAGTGTGATTTTGAAGGGAGAGCTTTGGTTGTTATTATACCGGGAATGGGTGAGTTCTGGGTGTAAGTACTGGGTTACGGTGGGAGAATTGGCTGCCACTTCCCAGAGGGCTCTCTATGTGGCTTTCATCTTTCAGAGTTAATATGGCTCATAGGGTAAGAAAGGTTGGGGACCACACTTATAGGGGATAACAACCCAATTGTTTGGGGTTTGGCCTTTGGGACCTGCAGAAATTCCAAAACTCGAAGCTCATATATTGAGCATTGGTGGTCCATTCATTCTTATGGGAGTGCCAAAGACCAGCTGAGCTCAGCACTAAGCTATTTTCGTGGTCGCATTACAAATAAATCAGTTGACAGTAACAACCCATCCAATCTACAAAGGCAAATAAATCAAACCAGAAATGTCCATAAATTTAGTGATGTGTAATAATGAGAAATTACACAGGGAAACATACTGAACTCGCTTACTGAAATGTATTCAGCTTCATGATGGGTCCTGTATGGAAAAACTAGTTGCATGCATTGCTCTGGTGTGATTTTGGTCCATTCTTCCACTAAAACACTCTTGCAATCCTGAAAGTCCCATGGGCTCCTTCTATGAACTCTGAGCTTTAGTTCCTTCCATACATTTACTGTTGGATTCAGCTCTAGTGATTGGTTGGGCCATTCTAGCAGCTTTATTTTTATTTCTTTGAAACCACTTGAGAGTTTCCTTGGCTGTGTGTTTGAGATTATTGTGTTGCTGAACTGTCCACCCTTGTTTCATCTTCATCATCCAGGTGGATGGCAGCAGATTTTTATGAAGAAATTGTCTGTATATTTGCCCATTCATCCTTCCAGCAATCATATGAAGTTTGCCAGTGCAATATGCTGAAAAACACCCCAACACCATGATATGCCCACCTCCAAACTTCACTCTTATTATGTTGTTAAAGGCCTCAAAACTATGTATATTGTGGAATTCAAAGAGTTCAATTTTGGTCTCATCTGACCAGACTATATTGTCTCGGTATTTCACAGGTTTGTCTAAATGTTGTTGCGCAAATTTTAAACGCATTTGAATATGCTTTTTGTTTAGCAATGTAGTCTTACAATGTGAGTGTGCATAAAGGCTAAGGGGGAGTGCATTACTTATTGTTTTCTTTTAAACAATTGTACCTGCTGATTCCAGGTCTTTCTGAATCTCTCCACAGGTGGTTCTTGGCTCTTGACAACTCTTCTGATAATTCTGTTCACTCCTGTGTCTGAAATGTTGCAGGGAGCACCTGGTCATGATCACTTAATGGTGAACTGATGTTCTTTCCACTTTTGGATTATAGCCCCAACAGTGCTCACTGGAACCTTCAGTAGTTTAGACGTTATTCTGAAACCAATGCCATTAGTATGTCTTGCAAAAATAAGACAGCTCACTGGTTTTACCCATCATGAGATGTTTCTTGTGTGGCAACTTGGTAATGACACACGCTTTCATTTTTATAGGTCAGCTGTTGAACCAGCTGATATTATATTCCTCTAAGTGGCAGGATTTTTTCCTAATTACTGATAGATTTCAGCTGGTGTCATGACTTTCCATGGCTTTTTGCACCTCTTTCTTCATGTGTTCAATATGTTTTCTCATTATTACACAACACCTCATTTATAGACATCTATGGTTTGATTTCTTTGCCTGTGTTGATTGGATGGGTGGTTACCAAAATCTGGTGAGAAACTCATGTCAATAGCACTTTTAGAAATGTTTTTTCTTAGAAACTTATATTATTTATAGCGACTTACTGTATATACAACCCGTGTATGTAGTTTTTTTTTTTTTATAGTGTGTGGAATACTGTCTATATTCAATTTGGGGTATGATCAATGCAGGTGAGGTAAATGTCTTCCAAAGGGAAGTGTATAGATGGTAAATGCAGAAGGGAAAATTTAAGCTTTTAAAGGGCTTTTCCACTTGCAATACAGTGGTCTCCAAACGATTGGATACTTGTAAAAAAAACAAAGGCAGAGACAGATAGTAGCCATCCTCTCAGTCTTTAGCACCGACTCTCCACCACTATTCTGCTTTCTGTGTTTTGGTTTCATCGTTGACCTCACAGCTTTGAATCACTAAGCTCAGCTCCTCTGGTGATGGAGGCATCACAAGGCACCAAACTCCGTGATTGACAGTAGGGGAGATGCTTTCTGTAGCGCCAGAACCCAAATGTCATAACTGCCTTATCTCTGTTACTGGACGCATATAAAATTCGGTGTCAAAAACCACTACATTATGTGGACTATACTGGTCATAGAGCAAAGCCGCAGTGATTACATACAGTGCCTTGATGAACATTTCTTTCTAAACCTCAAGTAGCCCCAACTGATGATAAGATATCCACATACCGAACAGCTTTTAGTAATGTCTGATGAAAACACACCAGAGCTACTGCACAATAAATGTTGTAACATCTCCTTCAGAATGGGGCTGTCAGTTGGAGGCTGGCCAGAGAGCACTTCTATGCTCTTGTTTCTTTTTCTTTTAATGCATTTTCTTGGACTTTGTAGCATAGATGAAGAAAACTATCAATACTGCAATAATCTGACCTAGACGTAGGGGCTGATGTGGAAGTATTTACTGGCAGACTGAAAGATATGTCAAGTATGTTCAAGGTCATTGATAGCCGACAGCTCATAAATACAAAGACGAGACCTTGGTTCTACTGGAAATGTATCTTATCAGAGTATGGAACAGCTTGCTTATGTACTGTAATAAAAGGAGCTACATTTTAAAGGGCTATACTCACAAACAGATTTTTTTGTCTCCACCAAAACACAGTATCAAAATAATTGTTAACATACATACTAAGCTGAACATTTGTAGTTGTAGCTTTGTAGCTTTGTTCATCAGTTTCTGTCGCTCTGTGTATCCAGTTTCATAAAGCTGACCAGGCTTCTGGCTCGCTGCTAAAACTACATTTCCCGGTAGGACAAAGTGGGGTTCGGGGCAAAAGTTAAAACTATGGTTCTAAAAGCTCATATATTGCACCTTCAGACAAAAACATTTAGAGTCCATTTACATGAGCTGAGTTCAGGCCGTTAAACGAGTGTGACAACAATATTGAAGTCAATCGACTTAACCGACCTCTATACAAAGGCTGACTAATAATGATGGGCAAAGAACGATAATAGTTCAATTTGTCTACATACAGTATAACATTATCAGCAGCACATTTTTATATGCTTTATTCATGTCGCTGCATTGTTACTGTTTTTCTCCTGATGTTTGGAAAAAATGTATTTCCCTGTATACTACAAAATACAACCTGTTCTCACACTCCCTAATAGCTCAGTGTTTTATTAGGTTGATTCCCAGGAGAAAGGTCACTTGTTCAAATCGAGGAGCAGCAATAAAGAAGACTTCCCAAGAAAAGAGAAGGAACATCATCCAGCTCACAGATAGCGGTCTCTCGGCCAAGAAATATTGTGAAACTGCATCATGTAAGTGCCGTTATAGTTGGAAGAATATAAAATAAAGTCCGTCCATCCATTCAAAAGTCAAGGTGTTGACATTCATTCAAACTATCGGACTCAATAAGTCGGCTCATCACAAGGTCTATCAGTTCTAGTGCGACAAACACGGCAGTGGATATGTGTCTTATGCTTCGTAATAGTGAGATCTCAGATGTCCATGCAAGCATTATTTGATGCACATTATGCATGTCTCGTATGCTGGCCCAAAAAAGGTGAAGAAGCCTCGACATCAATGTCATCATAAGAAGCGTCGGTTTGACTTTGCAAAGAAATACGAAAAGTGGACAGTAGAAGGTCCGAAATGGGTGGAGTGATGAGACGAAAGTCAATAGACTAGGCTCTGATGGGTGCAAATAGGCCTGGAAGAAACAAGAAAAAAAAGGGCTACCAGATTGAGAAATTCAAGAAACTTTCAAGTTTCATTCAAGGAGGAAGCCTGATGATATGTGGGTGTTTCACAGCCAAAGACAATGGATACTGAACCAGGATCGACGGTGGTCTCAATGTTGATCTATATGTGAATATCCTACAGGACGGGTTACTTAGTACACTGGAGCACTATGGGTTTGAAAAGAAAACCCTAGACTTCCGGCAGGACAATGACCATAACCTATGTCAAGATTGCCGAAGAAATGGTTCAATCACAATGAAATAGAAGTGCCGAATTGGCCCCCATAGTCCCCGACCTCAACTCAATCGAACACTTGTGGGTAGAGATGAAGAAAAAGCTGTATAGATACCCAAGTGAATCAACCAGTGTGCACCAATATTACTTGTTATCTATAGGTGATAACATGTTATCCTGACAACGGTGCCCTGTGATTTTTTTTGGACATTTTTATCTAGATTTTAAATGTGTATACAACCTCTGCATTGTTGTGTGTTCAAATTTTTGTGTAATAAAGGTTGTTTAACTTTTTCCAAACTTTTGGATTATAGTGTGCAATTATATAATACCTAGGTTCTTATATGGGCTCTATGTTTCATTTGGGATTTCTTTGGTACCATGCTTCAGGTTTTGTTTAACTATGGACTATTGTTTTCAATTTTTGCTAATATATGTTAAAAAAGGTATGAATGAAAACGCCACACCATCTCTCAAAAAACAAGCCTTAATATGACTCATTAGAGAAAAAAAAATAAAAAGTTGCAGCTCTCAGAATATGGCGATGCAAAAACAAATTAATGATAAAATATTATTAGTGTGTAAAAGTAGCAAACCAGAAAAAAAACTATACTGTAATTACTTAGCGATAATTTGATTTTCCTGAAACCCACGACAGCACCTGAGACAGAGAGAGTTTGAGTTCCCGACATCACTGGACAGAAAGTCAAGAGCTCAAAATAAAAAGGCAACTCCCACTTCCTCCTTCATTTGGTTTCCGAAAAGTTAAGTAGGAATCACCTAAACTATATTCACTATTCTTGTTATTATTTACACATTCACTGAAGCCCATTCTTCATTGTGAGAAGAGAAGCTTGAGCACCATCACCAACCATAAGGCAGAGGGAGGGAAAAATAGGGGTGTTGTCATGTGTTTCAGGAAAATCAAATTACTGTTAAGTAATAATCATTTTTCCCATTTTTCCTTTTCCCCGTGACAGCGGCTGAGATGATGACAAAGATATCCTGTGATAGGGAGCACCCCTGTAAGATCTTGCACTTGAAGAAAGATCCCAAGAATATCCTAGGTAAATGGATAGTGCTTCAGGACGGAAGTTTGTGAAAGCTTTATATACTCAATCAATAACATGTCTCTATCAACTTAGAGCACCAACAAGAGTAAAAAAGGAATTCTCTTACTGATGCAACAACCCTCTTTTTTCCACAGAGGATCTATATTTACAGGCTTAATTTATATGTATGGTTAATCATCTTCCTTGAATGTAATTACATATTTTATACTCATTAAAGCACTTAACCAACAACTGAAGTATATAGGAACTGGTACTAAGACTTCGCATATTACTGGAAACAGACTCCAAGTGATTAAAGTAACTTGGTAAGCTTAACAAGGCTTTGACTAGGGCTGATGGCCCAGCAACTGCACCCGCTTACAATATTACGTAACATCAAACACTAATGTTGATAATTTCCATTACAGTGTTACGGGGGAACGGGCAGATTAGGATAAGGTGGTATATATCCAAATCGCCAGTCGGGTCCCACCGTGCTCCAGATGACAAAGGAGCTGCTGGCAACCCAAAGGTTAGGTGGAGAATACAGAGCTGGGTGGCTCTGAAATAATAGGGGCCTGATCCAAGTTAAATAGCACTTGGATCAGGAGACTGTGAACCCTATTAGCGTCACAGGGTCCACTCACCTAGCCCAGGAATTACCTGTTAACGCCACAGGGGTCCTGTGGTACGCTGTCCATGCGTATAGGGGGCACAACTGGACAGGTGGCGCCGCAGCCCAGTTGATTCCACTGGTCTGCACTTGCAGGACTGGACGGTAGAAGGTAGAAGCCCGGCGCCTGAACCTAACGTGCTGAGCCACGGGTGTCTTGGCGTGACAAGCACCAGACGCTTAACCCTGCCTACCGCTTCCAACCTAAAGGCTTATGCCGCAATGAGGATCTAACATGGAGGTGTGCTCTGTCTGAGCATAGGTGAAAACTGCGCACCTCCATGTTGTCTCCAGACCCTTTTATAACCTAGGTCCACCCCAAACCCAGGGTGGACCACAATGGCACCTCCAGGGGCCAATAGCGGAGTGCCACATCATCAGTGACATCACCAGCGCTCTGACACCTCCACGTCACTGATGACCTCATGGCAGCCCCAAACACCTTACCAGTCATCGTCTGACGACCAATGGTGGGGTGCCAGGTCATAGGGGCGGGCCTCCGCGAGCCAGTTCGGAGTGGTCACGCCATCAGTACACCTGATAGGCCAGAGGGTATCAGGGCCTGCCACCTCACGGACATGCCCAGTGAAGTCCTTCTCGGACTTAGCCTCCAATGCACTAAGTGCCTGAGCATGCTCAGTAGCCTGAACAACAGACTTCAGCTCAGAAATCATACTAACCACCCTGAGCATGCTCACACAGGACTTAGACATGGCATGATGTCCAAGTACCTGTGCAAAGAGGCTTTTCGCACTAACTGTGTGAGCATGCTCAGTAGCCTGAACTGAGACTAAAGGCCGCTTTACACGCCGCGACATCGCTAGCGATCGCACCCGCCCCCATTGTGTGTGCGTCACGGGCAAATTGCTGTCCGTGGCGAACAATATCGCTGGTACGCGTCACACGCACATACCTTCCTAATGACGTCGCTGTGGCCGGCGAACAAACTCTTTTTTAAGGGGGCGGTTTCTGCGGCGTCACAGCGACTTTACACAGCGGGCCAACAATAGAAGCGGAGGGGCAGAGAGCAGCCGCATTAACGTCACTCCCACCTCGTTGACGGAGGACACAGGAACGCTGTTGTTCGTTGTTCCCGGGTGTCACACGTAGCGATGTGTGCTGCCTCAGGAACGACGAACAATCTGCGTCCAAAATGAGCAACGTTATTTGGGAAAGGAACGACGTGTCAACAATCAACGACTTTTGCCATTTTTTGGATCGTTAGCAGTCGCTCGTAGGTGTCACATGCAACGACATAGCTAACGACGCCGGATGTGTGCCACGAATTCCATGACCCCAGCGATATCTCGTTAGCGATGTCGTTGCGTGTAACGGGGGCCTTTAGCCTCAGAAATGGCACAATCAGGCTGAGCATGCCCACTAGGCGAAACACTGTACTTAGGGGTACTTTACACGCTGCGACATCACTAGCAATTGCTAGCGATGTTGCGCGCGATAGCACCTGCCCCCGTCGTGTGTGCGATCGCTGCCGTAGCGAACATTATCGCTACGGCAGCGTCACACGCACATACCTTAACAGCGATGTCGCTATGACCGCCAAACAATCCCTCCCTCAAGGGGGAGGTGCGTTCGGCGTCATAGCGACGTCACTGCGGCGTCACTAAGTGGCCGGCCAATAGAAGCGGAGGGGCGGAGATGAGCAGGACGTAACATCCCGCCCACCTCCTTTCTTCCGCATTGCCGGTGGAGGCAGGTAAGATGTTTGTCGTTCCTGCGGTGTCACACATAGCGATGTGTGATGCCGTAGGAACGACGAACAACATCATACCGGTGGCAGCAGTAGCGATATTAAGGAAATGAACGATATATCAACAATCACCATTTTGGAACGATTTTTTCTGATCATTGATCGTCGCTCATTAGTGTTACACGCTGCGATGTCGCTACCAGCGCCGGATGTGCGTCACTAACAACGTGACCCCGACGATATATCGGTAGCGATGTCGCAGAGTGTAAAGTTCCCCTTAGGCTCTGGCTGGAATAAATTGGCGAGTGCATGCTCAATAGCCGCTTCTCCACACTTAGATGTGGAGGAGGAAGCAGCCAACTGGACGACCCGAGGCGTGACTGGAACTGCAGTCGACTGCTTGCGGCTACGGCGGCGCTGATTCGTAACATAAAGTACTCCCAACGCCAAGATCAGGACTATAAGGAACTCCTCTAGTGTCAATGATCACCTAATGGTTCAAAATCTACCCAACTCTATACTATCAAGTTGAAATTGAGCATCCCAAAATGCCAAACGGGTTCCAGAAACCAGAGGAAATATTTAGCACTCTATTATTATCCGACTTTAACAAACTTTTAATTTTTCTTTTTTTTTTATTGTGGTGTGTCCCTCAGGGTATAAACGTTAAGTCCCCCTAAGAAATGTATTTCAATTGAAAAGGACAACTGTAGTTTGAGATTGCCATCTTCGAGAATATCTGGTTACCCAATCCTAGCCACGCAGAAAGAACTGATACAACCAGAACAGGTAAAAGAAGAGATCTGAGCTATTCAACATGAAGAGCCATATAAAACATTCATTTAGGGATGATAGACTTTAATCTATTGTCCATAATGGCATAAATTCATCTAACTATGTAGACTGTTAGTTGAAAATGATAAATGCAAAAAAGATTAGCTTCTGAGCAAAGAAACTAGAAACAAAGTGATAACCATCACCTCTGATACATCACTTTCCTTATTTTTTTATTAGGTAGTGACTCAGTCAAAAAGATATATAGATCTCATACAGTACTGGCCACAACTCAGATGGCCTTAACCCAAGGTATTAGAACGCCATCCCCTCAACCATATAAGTAATGGATTTATCATCCTAGTCTTGAATAATAATCAGAAGTCTTAATTCAGCATTAAGGCATTAGACTTGGCTAGCGAAGATGTAAGGGGACTTTTTAAGTTATCCATCGATTCCTCCCTTAATAGGTTTATTGCAGCGTTACAGTCTTATCACTACATAAGCACAGTGACTGGATATTTAAGCAACTCACCACTTAGTTCAATTTACCAGTTTTATGACATCAATCCTGAAATTCGTATTGGGTATAATGGCTCCACCGACTTAGTTTCCAATGAGTCTATTTCCCGACTTCAACCAGGAGGATACTCTGGTCTTCAAATATTTTCACCAGATCCAGTATAACCCTGCCTGTTGTACAACTTGAATTATTAGGATAGACTAGAATATTGATGGTCTATAAATGGATCTAGCCTGCACCTCCATTAAAAATGTAGACTCATATAGTACCGCCCGACCAAGTTCATCTTACCACTCAATACCAGGAGTATAGATCACAGCAATAGGTGATTTGTTAACCCCCATATCAACGAGCTAAACTCGCACCTCCATTAGGAGGAAAAATTGAGTTGACAGACTTGGTACCAAGAAATTAAACTTACCACTCTATACCAGGAGAGTAGATTGGGGCAATTGATGGTTTATCAGCCCCCATACTGGCGAGTCACACTTGCACTTCCATTAGGAGGGCAGACCAGTGTAGTGCCGTCTGACCTGGCACAATCAAGTTCAACTTACCACTCCATACCAGTACGGTAGATTTCAGTACTAAGAGTTTAATCACTTTATGTCCACAAAGCCATCTTATGACTCCAACAAGGAGCCTTAAGTGGACTTGAGGTGGTTGTATTAGGCTTAATGTAGTCACGAGCCATGTCCCTCCTGCAAATTCAACTTGGAGGGCAAAATTGAAATGGATATGTTTAACCACTAAAATGCTTCACCCTCTATCTCATAACACCAGATTTGAAGTATCAAGTGGACTTACACTAGGTTTGTTCAGCTTAGTCATGCCTTAGCTACAACTCCCAATAGAAGGATAACATGGACTTAAAATTATTTTATTTGGTTTATCACAACCATGACCAACTTGGAATTGACAGAGCCGTTTATCAACTGACTTGGGGATTCCCAGCCAATCTCCCATGCTTGTATTTGTCCGGCTTCAAACTGCGTAATGGCTATGATCTGATGAGGATATGCATATTCAACTTAGAATGGCCATTGATCCAATTGAAAGGATAACTGGGACATACATATTCTGCCAAGCTAAAAGTCAACCAGTCCATTTTGAGACTCCCACACTGGACTTACAGTGGTTTCATTCTGATTAGCACGTCCATTACCATTACAGTAGGCTTCCCAAATGATGACAGGTTGGAAAAGTTAGGCTTGTCTAGATTAGAAAAAAAAGATATATGTGAGATCTAATGTATATCTATAAATACATGTGTGGTCATCCTTCCAAAGTCCATACTAAAGGATCAAGAAGCAGTCATTACGGGCGGAAGAAAGGCGATTCCAGCACCTTAATAGGAAAGCTTGTTTTTACAGTTAGAGCAGTCAGACTGTGGAATACACTACCACAAGAGGTAGTAATGCAGATACTATAACAAGCTTTTAAAAGAGGGCTGGATGATTTCCTCAGTACACAACATTGTGGGTTATAGATATTTTAGTAAATAAAATGTATAATTGGTGGAGAAAGATTGAACTTAATGGATGTAGGTCTTATATACAGTCATATGAAAAAGTTTGGGCACCCCTATTAATGTTAACCTTTTTTCTTTATAACAATTTGGGTTTTTGCAACAGCTATTTCAGTTTTATATATCTAATAAATGATGGACTCAGTAATATTTCTGGATTGAAATGAGGTTTATTGTACTAACAGAAAATGTGCAAGCTGCATTTAAACAAAATTTGACAGGTGCATAAGTATGGGCACTGTGATAACACGCTCCGGGATCGCCTTTGCTGGGTTCAAAGGGCACGTATTCACCTCAGGCAGACAGCCGAATTCAAGGTGTAACTGACGCTTGGTCAGGTTTATTGCAGTGAAGCGTAAACAAAAAGAAAAAAAAACACCAACAAAATAAATCCTTGCCTGTCCGGCACTAACTATACACGGTGTTATCCTAACTACCAACTGGAGGGCTTCTCCCTTCCAGCTAAACCATACAAACATCAGGCACTGCTCCTCACAAGTGTCTCCTACACAGACAGGCTTACTGTGTTCCCAGATGGAGACCCTCCCCCAACTTCCCAGATTCCTTTTACCTCCGTCCTTCACCTCCCATTAATCCATTAGTAGCCAGGTGATCCTGGCCAGGCTAAGTCACATAGGACCGATACCGGGGTGAGATATACCTGCCCTCATCCACTAAACCCACATGAGTCTCACATATCCCCCCCCTCTGCTCAGACCACTGCAGCTGAGCAACAGCACCCACAAAACAGTGCACACGAGACAGGGCATCAGCATTCCCCATCCGCACCCCCGGGCGGTGCTCCACTGTAAAACGGTAGGCCTGAAGTGCAAGGAACCACCGGGTCACTCGGCCATTCCGTTCCTTATTCAAGTGCATCCACTTGAGAGGGGCATGGTCAGTGATCAGCCGGAACTTCCTTCCTATCAAGTAATATTTAAGGGACTCTAGAGCCCACTTAATGGCTAAGCATTCTTTTTCCACTATGGCATAGTTGCGTTCATGCTTATTAAGTTTCCGACTAAGATAAAGGACCGGATGTTCCTCTCCGTCCTTCAGTTGTGACAATACAGCCCCTATACCGGCATCAGAAGCGTCCGTTTGGACCACGAACTCGCTGCGGAAGTCAGGAGTCATTAGCACAGGTTAAGAGCAAAGAGCTAGTTTTAAGTTATGGAAGGCTTCTTCGGCTGCCGTGGTCCATTTGATCATGACAGAGTCTTTCCCTTTGGTAAGGTCCGTCAGGGGAACAGCGGTAGCCGCGAAATTGGGAATGAACCGTCGGTAGTAGCCAGCTATTCCCAAAAACGCTCTCACCTGCTTCTTGTTGACTGGTTGCGGCCATTTCTGAATGGCTTGTATCTTGTCAATCTGGGGTTTAACAATTCCCCTCCCAATTACGTATCCCAAATACCGGGCTTCTTCCAGCCCGATATGACATTTCTTGGGGTTTGCTGTTAGACCCGCCTCCCGCAGGTCCTCAATCACAGCCTCTAGTTTCTGGAGGTGCGTCTCCCAGTCCAGGCTGTAAATGACTATGTCATCCAAATACGCAGAAGCATACTGCCTATGGGGCCTCAGGACTCGGTCCATCAACCTTTGAAAGGTTGCCGGTGCCCCGTGTAGTCCAAACGGCATATACACATACTGGTATAAACCTTCCGGTGTAGAAAACGCGGTTTTCTCTTTAGCGGCCTCTGTTAGCGGGATCTGCCAATAGCCCTTCGTTAAGTCTAGGGTCGTGATATACCGGGCTTTTCCAAGCCGATCTATTAATTCATCGACCCGTGGCATAGGGTATGCATCAAATTTGGAGACCGCATTTAATCTCCTGAAGTCATTGCAGAATCTAATGGAGCCGTCTGGTTTCGGTATTAACACAATCGGACTCGACCAGGCGCTATGCGATTCCTCGATTACACCTAACTCCAACATGGTCTTCACTTCTCGGGAGACAGCTTCCCGCCGAGCCTCCGGTATTCGGTAGGGCTTTACCTGAACTGTTACCCCAGGCTCTGTTATGATGTCATGTTTAATGAGAGTGGTCTGCCCGGGCTTTTCCGAGAAAACTCGTGATTGTTGATTACAAACTGCTTGACGTCGGTCTTTTGCCGCTCCGACAGAGTCTCCGCCGTCCCGACATCCGGTATGGTCTGCTTGCAGACCGGAAGGGCCAGACCTGCTGACAGAGCTGGACGGTCCTTCCAGGGTTTTATCAGATTCACGTGATAAATCTGTTCAGGCTTCCTTTTACCAGCCTGGTACACTTTGTAGTTTACCTCACCCACCCGTTCCTTAATTTCAAAGGGGCCTTGCCACTTTGCCAGAAATTTGCTTTCTGCCGTGGGGACCAGGATCAACACCCTATCTCCGGGTGCAAAAGTACGGATCTTGGCCCCCCTATCATAAATCCTTTTCTGTGCTCCTTGAGCCTGTATCATATGCTCTTTAACGATGGGCATCACCGCCGCAATACGGTCCTGCATTTGGGTTACATGGTCTATTACGCTTTTGAACGGGGTGACCTGTCCCTCCCAGGTTTCTTTAGCGACATCTAACAGTCCACGGGGACGTCGGGCGTACAGAAGCTCGAAAGGAGAGAACCCGGTGGAAGACTGGGGCACCTCCCGGATGGCAAAAAGCAAATACGGGAGTAAGTAGTCCCAGTTCTTCCCGTCCTTGTCTATCGCCTTACGGAGCATTTGTTTCAAAGTTTTGTTAAACCGTTCGACCAGTCCGTCCGTTTGAGGGTGATACACGGAGGTGCGTAACTGTGCTATTTGTAACAGCCTGCAGAGTTCTTTCATTACTTTAGACATAAAGGGGGTTCCTTGGTCTGTGAGTATTTGTTTTGGGACACCAACCCGACTAAACACATGGACCAGCTCCTTGGCAATGGTCTTGGTGGCCGTGTTACGCAAAGGGATGGCCTCGGGGTAACGAGTGGCATAATCCAAGATGACAAGGATGTGCTGGTGTCCTCGTGCAGACTTGGGGAGGGGTCCAACTAAATCCATCCCAATTCTCTCAAATGGGATCTCGATGATAGGCAGAGGTACTAAGGGGCTACAGAAACGGGGCCTAGGCGCAGAGATTTGGCAGTCAGGACAAGACTCGCAATAGGTGCGAATATCGTGATGCATGCCGGGCCAAACAAAACAGTGTAATATCCTTTCGGTAGTTTTCTGGACCCCCAGGTGTCCCCCCATCATGTGTCCGTGTGCCAGGTCCAGCACTCTCCGCCTGTAGGCTCTCGGCACAACCAATCGTTGTACTGTGTCATCCCCCTTCTTCTCTATCTGATAGAGAAAGTCATTCTCCAGTGCCATGTAGGGGTAAGACAGCCTAGTACCTGCATCCACCTGCACCCCGTTTATCATTTTAACATTTTTTATAGCCTGAGAAAGGGTAGGATCTCTCATTTGCTCACTTTGGAAGTCATCTTTCTGGACTTCCAAATTCAGCCAAGAGGAAGGGGGACAGCCACCCGTGTCCGCCTCTGCCCCGGGTTCATCGGAATCACCCGCCAGAACTGAAAAGGGGAACTGGGGGTTGTTTTCAGCGGATTCCTCCTCTGAACCCTCTTGTGGGGCATCCTCTAGTGGCTCCGGGCCCACACAAGGTGTGGGAGAAGGATCATCCGTGCGGCTACCCTGGGGTACTAATTGGTTCTCCCACAACTGCCAGAAGTGGGGAAAATCCCTGCCCAAAATGATATCATGCAATAGTGCTGGTACTAGTCCCACCTTATGATGCACAGACCCATAGGGCGTAGTAATGCAGGAGACCGTTGTGAGGTACGAGCAGGTGTCTCCATGCACACATGTCACAGAAAATTTATCTGACGGTCCCATCGGGACTGCCACCAGACTGGCCTTTACCAGAGTCACCACACTTCCCGAGTCTAATAGTGCAACAACAGTATTGCCATCAATGGACACTTCACACAGGTGTTTTTTCATATCGCCTTGACATGCAGCAACACACACTACCCGTGCAACCATAGCCCTGCGTTTTTCAAAGTCCGTGACATCACACTGCATCGGTTCTGCAGTTACTGGACAGTTTGCAGCAATGTGGCCCGCCTCCTGGCAGCGGAAACACCTCACGGGCCCCTTGCTAAGACCATAGTTTGGCACCTTAGCCCTCACAGGGCCAGCAGTCCTGTTTTCCTCCTCCACTGCCTTAGGATATTTTCCTCCTCCCCATGACCCTGGAACAGTCTTACCAGATCCTCGTCGAGAAGGGGAAGAGCGAGGATGTGTAGCATCGTCCATAAGTCCTTCTGCCAAGGAATAACGCTCCACTAGATCCACTAGCTGATCCGCTGTCGTGGGGTTTCCATGGCTTACCCACCTCTTCAGAGATGGCGGTAGAGCTCTTAGGTATTTATCAAGAACGATTCTTTGTACCATCTCTGGCGCCGTCAGAACCTCGGGCTGTAGCCATTTCTTGGTCAAGTGAATGAGGTCAAACATCTGTGACCGCGGTGGTTTATCGGGCTGATAAGTCCATTGATGAACTCTCTGTGCTCGCACGGCCGTCGTCACTCCCAGCCGGGCAAGGATCTCGGCTTTTAGTTTATCAAAGTCATGCGCTGCTTCAGGCTCAAGATCAAAGTAGGCTTTTTGTGCCTCACCTGCCAGAAACGGTGCAAGCAAGTCGGCCCATCGCTCCTTTGGCCACTTTTCCCGCTCCGCCGTCCGTTCAAACGTGGTCAGGTAAGCTTCCACATCGTCCTCTGTGGTTAATTTCTGCCAGCACCGACTCACATGAATCACCCTCTGGTCAGCCTCCGCATTACTCTCCGGTACGGTCGCCAGACGCTGCGCCACCTGCTGCAAAAGTTGGCGGTCTTTAACCGTCGATTCCACCAGTTCCTTCAACTGTGCCGACATCAAGCGATTTGCCTCTTGCTGCACAGCTGCGGATTGTACCAGCGCTTTCACCACGTCATCCATTATGATGCGCTGTAACGTGCTGCCCGCGTTCTCCACCACAATGTGATAACACGCTCCGGGATCGCCTTTGCTGGGTTCAAAGGGCACGTATTCACCTCAGGCAGACAGCCGAATTCAAGGTGTAACTGACGCTTGGTCAGGTTTATTGCAGTGAAGCATAAACAAAAAGAAAAAAAAACACCAACAAAATAAATCCTTGCCTGTCCGGCACTAACTATACACGGTGTTATCCTAACTACCAACTGGAGGGCTTCTCCCTTCCAGCTAAACCATACAAACATCAGGCACTGCTCCTCACAAGTGTCTCCTACACAGACAGGCTTACTGTGTTCCCAGATGGAGACCCTCCCCCAACTTCCCAGATTCCTTTTACCTCCGTCCTTCACCTCCCATTAATCCATTAGTAGCCAGGTGATCCTGGCCAGGCTAAGTCACATAGGACCGATACCGGGGTGAGATATACCTGCCCTCATCCACTAAACCCACATGAGTCTCACATATCCCCCCCCTCTGCTCAGACCACTGCAGCTGAGCAACAGCACCCACAAAACAGTGCACACGAGACAGGGCATCAGCATTCCCCATCCGCACCCCCGGGCGGTGCTCCACTGTAAAACGGTAGGCCTGAAGTGCAAGGAACCACCGGGTCACTCGGCCATTCCGTTCCTTATTCAAGTGCATCCACTTGAGAGGGGCATGGTCAGTGATCAGCCGGAACTTCCTTCCTATCAAGTAATATTTAAGGGACTCTAGAGCCCACTTAATGGCTAAGCATTCTTTTTCCACTATGGCATAGTTGCGTTCATGCTTATTAAGTTTCCGACTAAGATAAAGGACCGGATGTTCCTCTCCGTCCTTCAGTTGTGACAATACAGCCCATATACCGGCATCAGAAGCGTCCGTTTGGACCACGAACTCGCTGCGGAAGTCAGGAGTCATTAGCACAGGTTGAGAGCAAAGAGCTAGTTTTAAGTTATGGAAGGCTTCTTCGGCTGCCGTGGTCCATTTGATCATGACAGAGTCTTTCCCTTTGGTAAGGTCCGTCAGGGGAACAGCGGTAGCCGCGAAATTGGGAATGAACCGTCGGTAGTAGCCAGCTATTCCCAAAAACGCTCTCACCTGCTTCTTGTTGACTGGTTGCGGCCATTTCTGAATGGCTTGTATCTTGTCAATCTGGGGTTTAACAATTCCCCTCCCAATTACGTATCCCAAATACCGGGCTTCTTCCAGCCCGATATGACATTTCTTGGGGTTTGCTGTTAGACCCGCCTCCCGCAGGTCCTCAATCACAGCCTCTAGTTTCTGGAGGTGCGTCTCCCAGTCCAGGCTGTAAATGACTATGTCATCCAAATACGCAGAAGCATACTGCCTATGGGGCCTCAGGACTCGGTCCATCAACCTTTGAAAGGTTGCCGGTGCCCCGTGTAGTCCAAACGGCATATACACATACTGGTATAAACCTTCCGGTGTAGAAAACGCGGTTTTCTCTTTAGCGGCCTCTGTTAGCGGGATCTGCCAATAGCCCTTCGTTAAGTCTAGGGTCGTGATATACCGGGCTTTTCCAAGCCGATCTATTAATTCATCGACCCGTGGCATAAGGTATGCATCAAATTTGGAGACCGCATTTAATCTCCTGAAGTCATTGCAGAATCTAATGGAGCCGTCTGGTTTCGGTATTAACACAATCGGACTCGACCAGGCGCTATGCGATTCCTCGATTACACCTAACTCCAACATGGTCTTCACTTCTCGGGAGACAGCTTCCCGCCGAGCCTCCGGTATTCGGTAGGGCTTTACCTGAACTGTTACCCCAGGCTCTGTTATGATGTCATGTTTAATGAGAGTGGTCTGCCCGGGCTTTTCCGAGAAAACTCGTGATTGTTGATTACAAACTGCTTGACGTCGGTCTTTTGCCGCTCCGACAGAGTCTCCGCCGTCCCGACATCCGGTATGGTCTGCTTGCAGACCGGAAGGGCCAGACCTGCTGACAGAGCTGGACGGTCCTTCCAGGGTTTTATCAGATTCACGTGATAAATCTGTTCAGGCTTCCTTTTACCAGCCTGGTACACTTTGTAGTTTACCTCACCCACCCGTTCCTTAATTTCAAAGGGGCCTTGCCACTTTGCCAGAAATTTGCTTTCTGCCGTGGGGACCAGGATCAACACCCTATCTCCGGGTGCAAAAGTACGGATCTTGGCCCCCCTATCATAAATCCTTTTCTGTGCTCCTTGAGCCTGTATCATATGCTCTTTAACGATGGGCATCACCGCCGCAATACGGTCCTGCATTTGGGTTACATGGTCTATTACGCTTTTGAACGGGGTGACCTGTCCCTCCCAGGTTTCTTTAGCGACATCTAACAGTCCACGGGGACGTCGGGCGTACAGAAGCTCGAAAGGAGAGAACCCGGTGGAAGACTGGGGCACCTCCCGGATGGCAAAAAGCAAATACGGGAGTAAGTAGTCCCAGTTCTTCCCGTCCTTGTCTATCGCCTTACGGAGCATCTGTTTCAAAGTTTTGTTAAACCGTTCGACCAGTCCGTCCGTTTGAGGGTGATACACGGAGGTGCGTAACTGTGCTATTTGTAACAGCCTGCAGAGTTCTTTCATTACTTTAGACATAAAGGGGGTTCCTTGGTCTGTGAGTATTTGTTTTGGGACACCAACCCGACTAAACACATGGACCAGCTCCTTGGCAATGGTCTTGGTGGCCGTGTTACGCAAAGGGATGGCCTCGGGGTAACGAGTGGCATAATCCAAGATGACAAGGATGTGCTGGTGTCCTCGTGCAGACTTGGGGAGGGGTCCAACTAAATCCATCCCAATTCTCTCAAATGGGATCTCGATGATAGGCAGAGGTACTAAGGGGCTACAGAAACGGGGCCTAGGCGCAGAGATTTGGCAGTCAGGACAAGACTCGCAATAGGTGCGAATATCGTGATGCATGCCGGGCCAAACAAAACAGTGTAATATCCTTTCGGTAGTTTTCTGGACCCCCAGGTGTCCCCCCATCATGTGTCCGTGTGCCAGGTCCAGCACTCTCCGCCTGTAGGCTCTCGGCACAACCAATCGTTGTACTGTGTCATCCCCCTTCTTCTCTATCTGATAGAGAAAGTCATTCTCCAGTGCCATGTAGGGGTAAGACAGCCTAGTACCTGCATCCACCTGCACCCCGTTTATCATTTTAACATTTTTTATAGCCTGAGAAAGGGTAGGATCTCTCATTTGCTCACTTTGGAAGTCATCTTTCTGGACTTCCAAATTCAGCCAAGAGGAAGGGGGACAGCCACCCGTGTCCGCCTCTGCCCCGGGTTCATCGGAATCACCCGCCAGAACTGAAAAGGGGAACTGGGGGTTGTTTTCAGCGGATTCCTCCTCTGAACCCTCTTGTGGGGCATCCTCTAGTGGCTTCGGGCCCACACAAGGTGTGGGAGAAGGATCATCCGTGCGGCTACCCTGGGGTACTAATTGGTTCTCCCACAACTGCCAGAAGTGGGGAAAATCCCTGCCCAAAATGATATCATGCAATAGTGCTGGTACTAGTCCCACCTTATGATGCACAGACCCATAGGGCGTAGTAATGCAGGAGACCGTTGTGAGGTACGAGCAGGTGTCTCCATGCACACATGTCACAGAAAATTTATCTGACGGTCCCATCGGGACTGCCACCAGACTGGCCTTTACCAGAGTCACCACACTTCCCGAGTCTAATAGTGCAACAACAGTATTGCCATCAATGGACACTTCACACAGGTGTTTTTTCATATCGCCTTGACATGCAGCAACACACACTACCCGTGCAACCATAGCCCTGCGTTTTTCAAAGTCCGTGACATCACACTGCATCGGTTCTGCAGTTACTGGACAGTTTGCAGCAATGTGGCCCGCCTCCTGGCAGCGGAAACACCTCACGGGCCCCTTGCTAAGACCATAGTTTGGCACCTTAGCCCTCACAGGGCCAGCAGTCCTGTTTTCCTCCTCCACTGCCTTAGGATATTTTCCTCCTCCCCATGACCCTGGAACAGTCTTACCAGATCCTCGTCGAGAAGGGGAAGAGCGAGGATGTGTAGCATCGTCCATAAGTCCTTCTGCCAAGGAATAACGCTCCACTAGATCCACTAGCTGATCCGCTGTCGTGGGGTTTCCATGGCTTACCCACCTCTTCAGAGATGGCGGTAGAGCTCTTAGGTATTTATCAAGAACGATTCTTTGTACCATCTCTGGCGCCGTCAGAACCTCGGGCTGTAGCCATTTCTTGGTCAAGTGAATGAGGTCAAACATCTGTGACCGCGGTGGTTTATCGGGCTGATAAGTCCATTGATGAACTCTCTGTGCTCGCACGGCCGTCGTCACTCCCAGCCGGGCAAGGATCTCGGCTTTTAGTTTATCAAAGTCATGCGCTGCTTCAGGCTCAAGATCAAAGTAGGCTTTTTGTGCCTCACCTGCCAGAAACGGTGCAAGCAAGTCGGCCCATCGCTCCTTTGGCCACTTTTCCCGCTCCGCCGTCCGTTCAAACGTGGTCAGGTAAGCTTCCACATCGTCCTCTGTGGTTAATTTCTGCCAGCACCGACTCACATGAATCACCCTCTGGTCAGCCTCCGCATTACTCTCCGGTACGGTCGCCAGACGCTGCGCCACCTGCTGCAAAAGTTGGCGGTCTTTAACCGTCGATTCCACCAGTCATCCATTATGATGCGCTGTAACGTGCTGCCCGCATTCTCCACCACAATGTGATAACACGCTCCGGGATCGCCTTTGCTGGGTTCAAAGGGCACGTATTCACCTCAGGCAGACAGCCGAATTCAAGGTGTAACTGACGCTTGGTCAGGTTTATTGCAGTGAAGCATAAACAAAAAGAAAAAAAAACACCAACAAAATAAATCCTTGCCTGTCCGGCACTAACTATACACGGTGTTATCCTAACTACCAACTGGAGGGCTTCTCCCTTCCAGCTAAACCATACAAACATCAGGCACTGCTCCTCACAAGTGTCTCCTACACAGACAGGCTTACTGTGTTCCCAGATGGAGACCCTCCCCCAACTTCCCAGATTCCTTTTACCTCCGTCCTTCACCTCCCATTAATCCATTAGTAGCCAGGTGATCCTGGCCAGGCTAAGTCACATAGGACCGATACCGGGGTGAGATATACCTGCCCTCATCCACTAAACCCACATGAGTCTCACAGCACCCTTATCAATTTCTTGATTTGAACACTCCTAACTACTTTTTACTGACTTACTGAAGCACTAAATTGGTTTTGTAACCTCATTGAGCTTTGAACTTCATAGGCAAGTGTATCCAATCATGAGAAAAGGTATTTAAGGTGGCCACTTGCAAGTTGTTCTATTTGAATCTCCTATGAAGAGTGGCATCATGGGCTCCTCAAAACAACTCTCAAATGATCTGAAAACAATCTTTTTAAAGTTGAGGGTCGCATGGATTCAACTCAGTATCAGCAGATTCTTGACAATAATGTGCAAGAATCAGTGATGAAGTTGAAATTACGCAGGGGATGGATATTTCAGCAAGACAATGATCCAAAACACCGCTCCAAATCTACTCAGGCATTCATGCAGAGGAACAATTACAATGTTCTGGAATGGCCATCCCAGTCCCCAGACCTGAATATCATTGAACATCTGTGAGATGATTTGAAGCGTACTGTCCATGCTCGGTGACCATCAAACTTAACTGAACTGGAATTGTTTTGAAACAGGAATGGTCAAAAATACCTTCATCCAGGATCCAGGAACTCATTAAAAGCTACAGGAAGCGACTAGAGGCTGTGATTTTTGCAAAAGGAGGATGAACAAAATATTAATGTCACTTTTATGTTGAGGTACCCATACTTATGCACCTGTCAAATTTTGTTTAAATGGAGATTGCACATTTTCTGTTTGTACAATAAACCTCATTTCAATCCAGAAATATTACTCAGTCCATCAGTTATTAGATATATGAAATTGAAATAGCTGTTGCAAAAACCTAAATTGTTATAAAGAAAAAAGGTTAACATTAATAGGAGTGCCCAAACTTTTTCATATGACTGTAACTAATCATCTACACCTCCTTCCAAAAAGGAGAAACTGGAAAATAGATATTAAATGTGGACCAGTCCAATATGCTATCCAAGTGTGAGGGTTTGCTGGAATCTGTTGGACTCATTAGGTACCCTCAGGACTGTATTTTATTAAGGCCCCTCCCTGTTATTTAATATGTAACCAAATAGAACCATCACGGACCAATGGCATCATTCGGAAGTCGTCCTCACCTACATCAGCATGATTGCTAGTAAAGGGTAGTAAAGCTTTGAGACAGTGGTGAAAACAGGCCTTTAAGTCCCAAGTCGTCTGGTTAATAAGATAAAAGCCACGGGCCCCAAGTTGTACATACCACTGAGAGTCATGTTCACCGAAAGCCCTATCAGCCATGCCATGAGGCAGAGACAGCCAGAGAAAACCCTAGTTCTCAAGTGGTAGGCAATTCCAATACTATGAGGCGGTCAGAAAACCTTCAGGCAGGCCAACACGACATGAGGTGGCATATCAAACATGAGACACATGGCCAGACCTGAAGTGGCATGCCAACTCAAAAGACATGAGGCCAGACACAAGGCAGCAAGCCTAACACACAAAACATGAGGCCGAGCACAAGGTTTTCTCCTATTATCCACTGTGAAAATTACAACTTTGTGGCTAAAACAACATTTTAGTGGAAAAAAAATGGAAATTTTCATTTTCACATCCACATTTTAAAAAGTTCTGTGAAGCATCCAAGGGTTCAAAATGCTCAACATAACCCTATATGTATTCCAGGAGGTGCTTAGTTTGCAAAATGGGGTCATATCTGGGGGTTTCTAATGTTCTGGTACCTCAGAGGATCTGTTAATGAGACACGGTGTCTGCAATCTATTCCAGCAAAATTCATTCCAAATGTCGTTTCTTACATTCTGAGCCTTGTCGTGTGTCCAAACAGAACCTTTTGACTACATATGGGGTATCAGCGAGCTTATAAGAAAGTAGCAAACAGTGTGATCCACTTTTTGGTGTTACCTCTTGCAAAAGAAGAAATTTGGGGCTAAAGCAACATGTTTATGAAAAAGGCATGGATAAAATGCTTGAGGGGTCTAGTTTCCAAAATAGGGTCACTTTTTTTTTTTGGGGGGGGGGGGGCTTCTGCTGTTTAGGTACCTTAGGGGCCCTGCAAACGCGACATGTTGCCTGCAATCTATTTCAATCAAATTTGTGTTCCAAAATTTAGATATTGCTCCTTGCCTTCCGAGTCTTCCTGTTTGTCCAAACAGAACGTTTTGGCTGCATGCGGGGTATTGCCACGTTCATAAGAATATGGGTAACAAACTGCAGTGTCAATTTTTTGGTGTTACTATAACAACTCTGTGTCTGGTCACCTGTGTGTGTGTGGGGGGGGGTGAAATGTTCTTAATTAGGGCAGAGATATTGTTCCTTTGTTCGGTAAGTCAAGAGAAGTCAGCGTTTGTTTCATGTCAGACTGACCAGAGCCCTATTATCTGTTAAAGGTGGATTTTCCCAGCCCCTTTTGATTACATAAATCAGAGGAAAGTTATGCAGTTGGATTGAACTAGTAACCAATGAGAGAACAGTCATCTCCCACCAATCCTGTAAGACACAATAGCCTGAAATGAGAACTGAGGGATATAAAAAGGGCCTTGTTCCTGTCACCACATTCATTATACAGGAATTCAGCCTAGGGTACACAGTTCCAGCTGGAGGATAACAGAACTGCTTCACTTGTGGGGGGTTTCTGCTGTTTAGGTACCTTGGGGGCCCTGCATGTGTGACATGGTTCACGCAATCTATTTCAGCCAAATATGTGTTCCAAAATTCAAATGCTGCTCTTTCCCTTCCGAGCCCTCCCATTTGTTAAAACAGAGGTTTCTGACCACAAGTGGGGTATCACTACACATATAAAAAAATGAAAAACAAATTTTGGGGTCCATTTTGTCTTGATATCCCCTGTAAAGGTGAATAAATTGGGGCTAAAGTAACATTTTTAGGTAAAAAGAATTTTTTTCTTCATTCCACTTTGCATAAATTCCTGTGAAGCACCTGAAGGGTTAATAAACATCTTGGATGTGATTTCGAACATTATGCAAGGTGCGTTGTCTTTTTAGAATAGTGTCACTTTTGGATATTTTCTGTCACTTAGGACCCTAAGACACTTCAAATGTGAGATGATCCCTGAAAAAATGCTTTTGTAATTTTGTTGGAAAAATTAGAAATTTCTGATAAACTTAACCCTTCTAACTTCCTAACAAAATAAATTATGCTTAAAAAGTAGCGCTGATGTAAAGTAGACATGTGGGAAATGGTACTTATTAACAATTTTGTGTGACATAACTTTTTGGTTTAAGGGCATAAAAATTAAACTTATGAATATTGCCAAACCTTTGCCAAATGTATGCTGCTTTTTTCACAAATAAATGGAAAAAATATTATCCTAAATTTACCACTAACAAGAAGTACAATATGGCACGAAAAAGCAATCTCAGAATAACTGGGATTCGTTGAAGCGTTCCAGAGTTATTACTTCAAGTGACACCCGTCAGATTTCTAAAATTTGGCCTGGTCATTAAGGTCAAAATTGGCTGTGTCGCTAAGGGGTTAAACTGTATTATGGCTGTGTAGCATATACTATAAAATGATTCTTCACCTATTTAAAACAATGTTTGGCAAAGATGAAGAGTGCTCAGTCAAATATGGAGGTCGTTACCACCTCCAATAGTGGTTTCTAAAAGTAAAAACTGACTAGTACCTACTGTTCTGGCACCCTCAATCTGTGCGTTGGAAGACGAGTTGACAGACAGCTTAACTCTTTCCCATCAATGCATTGACTCGGACGCTGGGGGTCCTTTACAACTTTTATTAATGAGATCAGTGTAAAACTACAAGAAATAAATGAAAATACTAAGTACAACATACAACATATCTGAGTTACATAGCATTCCATTTGATACAGGACATGCAGGGTAAATGCACTACATGGCGAATACATATTAGCTAATGACAGGATAATACTTGCAGAACAGACCAACTACATTATAATTTTGATGAGCCCTAACCAGGGGATCATAACTCACCGACTGTGCTATGTAGAGGCAAACATAAGGAGCAGAGATCTGGAGAGATATTCAGCATGCAGAATGTGTGTGTTCATGTAACTGAAATGGCTGCTGAAAAAGAAGGGGCAGAGCCTATGCAAGGTCTGATGGGTAACTACATAAGCCTTGGTAGGACAATTTTCATTGCACAGTAACCAGTGAAACATTAAACTAACTGCAGTAAGACAACATTGTCAACAGATGGAGCTGTTGGATATCACTGGACAAGTGGACAGTATCAATGTCAATCACTAAATGTAATCTTATTACTTGGCATAATAAAATAATTATATGCATTTCTATGAAGGCATGACACTCCCCGTCTGGCATCCGGGGGAATGCCACAAACTTAAACTAGAGCAATAGAATACGTTCAGATACAGGTCTAAGAAACAGCTTTCCACTTTGCTTGGGAATCTTGATTTCCACTTTCCTGACCTGTCCGTCTTGACTTGGGAAGACCTTGGTTACCAATTCTAGAGGCCACTCGTTCCTTTTAGACTGAGTGTTCTTCACTAGGACGACATTCCCAGGTTTCATGTTGGGTCTACTATCTTGCCATTTGTCTCTTGTCTGTAATGTAGAGAGATATTGTTTTCTCCACTTAGTCCAGAAAAGGTCTGCTAACATTTGAACTCTTTTCCATTGAGATTTGTACAAGTCTTTTGTAGTAAACTCTCCAGAAGTCGGCATACTCACATTAAACTTCTGGGTGAGGAGAGTTGAAGGGGTGAGCAGAGATAGGTCATCAGGGTCATTGGATATGGGAACCAGTGGTCTGGCGTTCATTATAGCTACTACCTCAGCCATGAAGGTTGTTAGAGTCTCATGAGTGAGCTTCGAAGGACCAAGTTGCAGAAAGATGGAATCGAGGATTCTGCGAGCGATGCCGATCATGCGCTCCCACACACCTCCCATATGAGATGAGTGCGGTGGGTTAAAGGTCCACGTACAACCTAGTTCTGAAAGACGTCTTTCTACTTGGTTAATGTCCAGATTTGAGGGAATCTTTAGTTCACCACATGCTCCTACAAAGTTAGATCCTCTGTCAGAGCGTATATGCTTTACATGTCCTCTGAGAGAAATGAATCGTCTGAAGGCATTTATGAAGCTGGATGTGTCCATTGTCTCAATGACTTCTATGTGTACGGCTCTAATACTCAAACATGTGAACAAGACGGCCCAGCGCTTGCTGTTTGCATGTCCTCCCCTAGTCTGACGTGTGACAACTGACCAGGGACCAAACACATCGAGGCCCACGTTAGTAAAAGGAGGTTCGGTACTCAAACGGTCTGCTGGTAGGTCTGCCATTTTTTGGGATTGACAAGAACCACGGAGTTTCCTGCAGATGATACATTTGAAGATGACTCTACTCACAAGTCGCTTAGCTCCTGTTATCCAGAAACCCGCTTCCCGTAGGGCTCCTTCAGTTATCAAGCGCCCTTGATGTCTAACCTGTGCGTGATAATGCTCAACCAGCAGGAAAGCAACATGGCCGTGAGGAACAATGATTGGAGTACACTCGTCATTTTCAAGCTTTGCATTTGAAATTCGTCCCCCGACTCTCAGCAGTCCTTGAGTATCTACAAACGGGTCCAGTTTTTTAAGGGGACTATCTTTTGGGACACTTCTGTGGTTCCGGAGGGACTCTAGAGTCTGGGTATAAGCTTCATGCTGTACACAACAGATGATTGCGTGTTTGGCTTGCGTGAGCTCTTCCACTGTGTAAGCTTTATGACAACGATGCCAGCCTTTGCATGGAGCTGGTCTCGATTGTCTGTTTTTAAAGGATCTAATGACATGTATCAGGCAAGTCAAGGCTCTGTAGGCCGATCTCCAGGTAGAGAATCTGAGGAAGCGGCTGGAATCAAGGTGCCTGTTGGTGATCGTTGTGCTAAGTGTGGAAACTTGAGGCCGTAGCTCTACATCTGATTCGGGTTCAAAGAGTTCATGTGTATGTGTCTCGTGAGCAGTGGGTACTGGTTGATACAGAAGTGCAGGCCCGACTAGCCAGTTAGTGTCTTTGAGGCGTGATGCCGGTACCGCTCTGGTCGCATGGTCTGCAGGATTTTGGTCGGTTGGTACGTATCTCCACTGAGAAGGCTGTGAAGACTTCCTAATTCTAAGTACTCGGTTATTTACGTATACATAGAATCTCCTAGTCTCATTATGAATGTAGCCTAACACTACTTTGCTATCAGTGAAGAATTCTGCATCTTCAAGCTGTAGATCGAGTTCTGATGTGATAAGTTCCGCCAGTTCTGTGGCAAGAACAGCAGCGCAGAGTTCTAGTCTGGGTATTGTGGATTCTGGACATGGAGTCAACTTGGCCTTTCCCATGACGAACCCTATGTGGACATTACCCATGACATCTATCGTTTTCAAATAGGCGACTGCGGCTATGGCTTTAACTGAGGCGTCGCTGAATATGCACAGCTTCCTAGAGAGAACTTTCTCTGAGGGAATACACATGTATGGCCTGTGTATATGCAGGTCAGATAATGTCTTTAGAGAATCCCTCCAGGTTACCCATGCGATTTCTTTCCCAGGAGAAAGTGGGGTGTCCCAATCAACAGAGCCTACCATTAATTCTCTTAGCAAGATCTTACCTTGGATGATCACCGGTGCAGCGAATCCGAGGGGGTCATATAGACTGTTGATTGTGGACAAGACTCCTTGTCGTGTGAAGGGTTTTTGCTCTAAGGCGACCTGAAATGTGAAGGTATCATACTTTAAGTCCCAATTGAGCCCTAGACTGCGTTGTACAGGAAGAGAGTCTATGGATAAGTCTAGGTCTTTCAGATCCATGGCATAGTCTTCAACAGAGAAGGCTTCCATCACTGTTTTGCTATTAGAAGCTATCTTATGCAATCTGAGATTAGAACAAGCAAGTGCATTCTGAGTTCTCTTGAGTAGGCTGATTGCAGCCTGAGGAGATGGAAGAGACTTTAGGCCGTCATCTACGTAGAAGTCTCTTTCAATGAACTGTTTAACATCTTCATCAACGTCTTTTTCGCTTCCTTGCACAGATCGCTTAAGACCATAGATTGCTATTGCAGGGGATGGGCTATTGCCAAAAACATGCACCTTCATACGATACTCTACAATGTCTTTAGTAGGTTCGTTATCTCTGAACCAAAGGAACCGTAAGAAGTCTCTATGTTCCTCATTGACTAAAAAGCAATGAAACATTTGTTGTATATCTGCAGTGATGGCAACTGCTTCTTTCCGAAATCTGATGAGCACACCAATGAGCGAATTGTTGAGGTCGGGACCTGTCAAAAGGACATCATTCAAGGAGAGTCCTTGGTATCTTGAGCTGGAGTCGAACACTACGCGTATCTGTCCAGGCTTTTTGGGGTGATATACACCAAACGTCGGGAGATACCAGCATTCATTGTTCTCTTTCAGAGGTGGAGCTACCTCTGCGTGACCATTTTTGAATATTTTTTCCATGAAAGCAAAGAAATGTAGCTCCATTTCTGGCTTCTTTAAGAAAGTGCGCTTTAAGTAGGTAAGGCGCTTTAGTGCCAGCTCTTTGTTGTTAGGAAGACGGGGTCTTTGTGGCTTGAATGGTAGTGGAGCCACCCAGCTGTCGTTTTCGTCCTTGTGAAATCCTTGATCCATTATCTCTAGGAAGGTCTCATCTTCAATGGAATGGGCTAGTTTATAATCTTCTTTGGTCTTTTGAAAGACAGCGCACCCTAGATGATCTTTGTCTCCGTCGCACAATTCATCCATGGCGTATCTGTCTTTCCCACCATTTAAGTGTGCCGAATTGGTGAGATTCTCCTTCACTAGGAATTTGTTGGGGCAGGGTAGGAAAAAGGATGGACGGCCACTCTCCAATGTGTTCGTGTAGAGAGAGTGGACGTTGTTCGGCTTGTGAGCATTCCCGAGGCAGACGTCCCCTATAACTACCCATCCAAGATCTAGCTTCTGAGCGTAGGGCGAGTTATGAGGACCGTTTATCTGTTTCCTCACCTTGTGAACTCTGATGATGTCTCTCCCCAGCAAAAGGACCAACTTGGCTTGAGAATTAAGTGCAGGAATGAGATGCGCTATGTTTCTCAAATGGGGATGGTGTAGTGCCGCTTCTGGAGTGGGTATCTCTTCTCTATTGTTCGGGATGGCATTGCACTCGATTAATGTAGGAAGGGGTAAGGATGTCTTCCCATCTAGGGATTCGATTTGATAACCTGTTGCCCTCCTGCCAGATTCTTCACTCACTCCTGTACATGTTTTCAGTGAGTAGGAGCAGCTAAGTCCCTTGATTCCAAAGATGTCAAAGAAAGCTGAGCTGGCGAGTGATCTATTACTCTGGTCGTCGAGTATAGCATAGAGTTTAACCGCTTTTTCTCTGTAGCCCATAGGGTAAACTGTAACCAGACAGATCTTTGAGCAGGATTTGTTAGTGAGACCTTCTCCACAAACTTGAGTGCACTGGGGTGACACTTCAGGAGGTGTACTGTCTGTCTCCTCCCCGCCGTGCTCTGTAAGTCGGTCGATGTGCGTGGAATTCTGTGGGGCTGGTTCTGGGTGTAGAGCTGTGCTGTGCTCTTGACTGTTACACTCCGAACAAGTGATACTGGCATTGCAGTCTCTAGCTAAGTGAGATGTGGATGCACAACATCTGTAACATATGTTGTTTTCTCTGAGGAAGATTCTACGGTCTTTAAGAGATTTTCCTCTAAAACTCCTGCACTGTTGCAGTGGGTGAGGCCTTTTGTGTAGGGGGCACTCTTTGTCTGGGTCAATTGTTAGTGACCCTTCAGGTTCTGTTGTACTGTGGGTCTTGCGTGATGAATCTGTAGCAGACACATTAGTTTTGTGTACAGTGATAGGTGAGCCTCGAGGGTTGCGTACTGGAGCAGGCTTACCTGTTCGTGGGTTGATGAGATCTGCGGTGGAAAGGTCAAAGCTGGGATCATTCCTGATCTTGGCTTGCTGGCGCACAAAATCTACGAAGACATGGAATGGAGGAAACGGCACGTTGTGACGTTGTTTGTAATCTGAACCCCGGTTCAACCATTTCTCTTGCAGACTGTAAGGCAACTTATTCACTATGGGTTTAATACCTCTGGCTGCATCTAGGGACGCGAGGCCTGGCAGGTCTCCTTCAAACTTGGCGACTTGGAGTTCTACCAAGAGGTCGCTCAATTCTCTTAGCATGTGAAAGCTCTTATTAGAGATCTTGGGAAAGTCCTCCAACCTTTTGAAGAGGGATTCTTCTATCCTCTCTGAAGAGCCATAGCACTCATCAAGTCTCTCCCATAACAGGCACAAACCTTTGCTCGGGTGGTTGATGCTGATATCCCTGATGCGTTTTGCATGTTCTGCTGATTCGTTTCCTAGCCACTTGACCAAGAGATCGATCTCTTCATTGGCAATGATGTCCAGGCCGGCCGTGGCGTTTCTGAAGGAAGCTCTCCACGCTCTGTAACTTTCAGGACGGTCGTTAAACTTTAAAAGACCTTTGGTGAGTAACTCACGGCGTGCGAAGAACTTGAGGAAATCTGGTAGCTCTTGATTTCTGAGAGGGTGGTCCTGATACATGTTGCTATGATGAGGTCCCAGTGAGTTATTGTTGCCATCAAATACGTTGTCGCCATGATAGTCACCATCGGGGTCCTCCATTTTGGGACGGTTCGCTGTGTAATAGGAATCTACAAACTTGGGTGCAGGTGACACTGATGGTGTTAGGTGGACGGAATTACCTTCATGCTTAACATGGGATGTTTGTTGAATGAAGGTTGATGGCTGAATGGCAGGATTAAGTCTCTCTCTTGGAGCTGAATGTAGACGGTCGTCTGATGCGGTATGCTTTAGTACGTAGTCTGAAGTGCGTTGTGAGATATCCCGATGACTGAGTTCGGGTCCGAGCCTTAACCTGAAACTTTTACTGTCGCTGCGTGCTGCTTCTTCTAAAGCCTGTACTTCAGCTTCTGCTGCTGCTGCTTCTGTGTCTACAGCAAGTTTTGCAAGGTCGGCTTCTAGACGTGCTTTTTCTGTCTTTAATTTCAACTCTTGTTCAGCAAAGGCAGCTCTCACTTTGGCGGCTTCCGCCTTCGCCCTGGCGGTGGCAATTGCAGCGCTGCTCACAGACTTCCTTGAAGCTGACGAGCTTACATGGGAGCGTGTTACATAAACTTCAGATCCTCTATCTGACATGGTGTCTGTATGCGGCTTGACTGCTCTCTGATAGAAGTCGGCGTCTATGCTTCAACCCCGTTAATAGCAGTCGTTTTACTGTTCTGGCACCCTCAATCTGTGCGTTGGAAGACGAGTTGACAGACAGCTTAACTCTTTCCCATCAATGCATTGACTCGGACGCTGGGGGTCCTTTACAACTTTTATTAATGAGATCAGTGTAAAACTACAAGAAATAAATGAAAATACTAAGTACAACATACAACATATCTGAGTTACATAGCATTCCATTTGATACAGGACATGCAGGGTAAATGCACTACATGGCGAATACATATTAGCTAATGACAGGATAATACTTGCAGAACAGACCAACTACATTATAATTTTGATGAGCCCTAACCAGGGGATCATAACTCACCGACTGTGCTATGTAGAGGCAAACATAAGGAGCAGAGATCTGGAGAGATATTCAGCATGCAGAATGTGTGTGTTCATGTAACTGAAATGGCTGCTGAAGAAGAAGGGGCAGAGCCTATGCAAGGTCTGATGGGTAACTACATAAGCCTTGGTAGGACAATTTTCATTGCACAGTAACCAGTGAAACATTAAACTAACTGCAGTAAGACAACATTGTCAACAGATGGCGCTGTTGGATATCACTGGACAAGTGGACAGTATCAATGTCAATCACTAAATGTAATCTTATTACTTGGCATAATAAAATAATTATATGCATTTCTATGAAGGCATGACACCTACAGCAAACATAAATTCTAACTTGGGGTACAGATGACCTCAGGATTCAATGATATTGCCGGTGAGAGTGGGAGGTCACATGACTGTAAATGTATGATTTGCATACGTCTGACCACATTCAAACTGAATGTGCCAGACTTTTCTCTGTACAATTGAAGTGAGTGAAGGCTGAACAAGTCTAGTGGGCATGTGACCTAAAGTGTGCAAATTCATGAGTGCATGTCATGTCACATGACTACCTGCTCTCACCGGCAATACTAGTGCATTCTTACAGTGTGTGCACCACAAGAGGTCAGGATGCAGAATTGTGCAGTCTTATAAAAAGATTGTATAACCCCTTCAAAAGGGAATCTGTCACCCATTTGAGTTTTTATAGTTATTAATATGGCAAATAGGTAGCATAGAGATAAAATTAGTCATACCTGTATGCCTCCTGGATGATGGGTTGTTTGGCAAATATCCTCTTATGTCTTCTATCTTCCGGGCTATGCGGTGTGCGGTGCCCAGAAAGTAAGTTGTTGTCCGGTCTTCATTATACAGGATTCTTCCTCCCCTTCCCTTCAGTGTCCCTATGGCGTCAGGTGTGCGGTCGTAAATCCCACACCTGCGCATTTTGCCTGACGTCTCTGACCTGTACTGTGAAGCAGCAGTGACCCTCTGGCGCCTGCACACAGCAAAACTGAAGACTGTGCCCACAGAAGGGCTGAACAGTGCAGGGAGGGACAGCAGGCATAATGCGCAGACTCCAGATTTCCAGCTGCACACCTAACGTCACAGGGACACCAGAGAATAGAAACGGATACTGTATAATGAAGACTTTAAAACTAGTGTGTAGGAGCTCAAGTACAATGTGCCAAGTACATTAAAAAGTGCAAGCCACTTAATGAATTTGGCACATCTTTACTGTGGTCAGCGCCTCCATGTTTCTCACGAGAAATGTTACACTAGTCAGTGACTGGAGTAGCATTTCTGGTATAAGAAACACTATCTGTTTTAATGAACTTGATGGATGATCTTAGCCATGCCCAGTGCTCCTTCTCCAACTTCACCCACTTTGGTGGAGATGGCTGCGGAAAGGCAAAAAGTTCAAACATTTTTGCACAAGCCTGTACTACGCAAACAGTTTGCAACTTTTCTTAAGTGAGTTATGCAGGCATAAACATCCCGATGAATCAGCACTTATATGCCTACCTTTAGCTGCACTTATATCAGCATGTACTCACACTGATGCTGGCAGCGATGACTCGGCTTTTGTCTCCCCCGATTGTTCTACTTATCAGAACAAGACGAGGTTTGGAAGCTACATACATGGTCAAAATTGTTGTTACCCCTCGTTTAATGAAAGAAAAACCCACAATGGTCACAGAAATAACTTGAATCTGACAAAAGTAATCATAAATAAAAAATCTATGAAAATGAACAAATGAAAGTCAGACATTGCTTTTCAACCATGCTTCTACAGAATTTAAAAAAAAAACCCTCATGAAATAGGCCTGAACAGAAATGATGGTCCCCCTGAAAATAATGTGACAAAAAGGACATGTTAAATCAAGATGTGTCCACTAATTAGTATCACAGGTATCTACAATCCTGTAATCAATCAGCCAGTAGGCCTGTATATAGGGCTACAGATACTCACTGTGCTGTTTGGTGACATGGTGTGTACCACACTCAACATGGACCAGAAGAAGTGAAGGAAAGAGTTGTCTCAGGAGATTAGAAAGAAAATTATAGACAAGCATGTTAAAGGTAAAGGTTATAAGACTATCTCCAAGCAGCTTGATGTTCCTGTGACTACAGTGGCACATATTATTCAGAATTTTAACATCCATTTAACATCCATGGGACTGTAGCAAACCTCCCTGAATGTGGCTACAGGAGGAAAATTGATGAGAAATCAAAGAGACAGATAATATGAATGGTAACAAAAGAGCCCAGAAAAACTTCTAAAGAGATTAAAGGTGAACTTTAAGCTCAAGAAACATCAGTGTCAGATCGCACAATCTGTCGTTGTTTGAGCCAAATTGGACTTCATGGGACAATGGGACCAAGGGGGACATCATTGTTTAAAAAAAAAAAAAAAAAATAACACATAAAAAAGCCAGACTGTAATTTGCCAAACTTCATGTTGACAAGCCACAAATTTTACGGGAGAATATCCTATGGATAGATGAGACAAAAATGGAACTTTTTAGCAAGGCATATCAGCTCTATATTTCGACGGAAAAATAAAGCACATCAATAAAAGAACACTTTCCCTACTGTGAAACATGGAGGAGGCCCAGTAATGTTCTGGGGATGCTTTGCTGTATGTGGCACAGGGTGTCTTGAATCTGTGCAGGGTACAATGAAATCTCAAGACTATCAAGGGATTATAGAGAGAAATGTGCTGTCAGTGTCAGAAAGCTTGGACTCAGTCGCAGGTCATGGGTCTTGCAACAGGATAATGACCCAAAACGCACAGCTAAAACACCCAAGAATGGCGAAGAGGAAAACATTGGACTATTCTGAAGTGGCCTTCTATGAGCCCTCACCTAAATCCTATTCAACATCTTTGGAAAGAGCTGAAACATTCCGTTTGGAAAAGGCAACCTCAAACACAAGACAACTGGAGCAGTTTGCTCTTGAGGAGTGGCCAAAATACCTGTCGAAAGGTGCAGAAGTCTCATTGACAGTTACAGGAATCGTTTGCTTGCAGTGATTGCCTCAAAAGGTTGTGTAACCAAATCTAATATATAAAGCTGAATGTATGTGTGTGTGTGTGTGTGTGTGTGTGTGTGTGTGTGTGTGTGTGTGTGTGATATGTCCGGGATTGGCATCTGCACCGTCGCAGCCACAGCCACAAAGTTTGCACACTCACACTTCTTGACCCCGAGAGCGTCATAGGCTATGTTTTGAGGGGAAATTTTAACCCCGTTCTTTACAGTTATTCACCAAAAAACCTGCCTCCATTAAAGCGAATGGAGCTGGGAGCCACAGTGCAGCCAGAACTTCAGAAGAATGTGCAGCCACGCCCTTATATGGAATGTTGGCGTGTCACAATGCAGCCAGGGAAAGAAACAGACACAGACAGAGTAAGAAACAGACACAGACAGAGTAAGAGACAGACATAGACAGGGAAAGAGACAGACAGGGAAAGAGACAGACAGGGAAAGTGACAGGGAAAGTGACAGAGATAGATAGACAGGGAAAGAGATTGAGACAGACAGAGAAAGAGACAGACAGGGAAAGAGAGAGAGATAGAGAGATATATACAGAGGGGGAGACAGACAGAAAATGGGAGAGAAACAGAGAGATAGTAACTATCCCGGGCAGCGCCGGGTGCTATGTTGTGAGGCGAAATTTTAATCCCGCGCGTTCCAATTTACCAATCACTTTTGCCCCTATCTACATAATGGGGAAAAAGTGAAACAAAAAGTGTTGGGGGCAAATTGACAGCTGCCAGATGTGAACAAGGGGGACTTAAAGAATGAGAGCGATGGCACCAAAGAGTACAGTTAGGTCCAGAAATATTTGGACAGTGACACAATTTTCACGAGTTGGGCTCTGCATGCCACCACATTGGATTTGAAATGAAACCTCTACAACAGAATTCAAGTGCAGATTGTAACGTTTAATTTGAAGGTTTGAACAAAAATATGATAGAAATTGTAGGAATTGTCACATTTCTTTACAAACACTCCACATTTTAGGAGGTCAAAAGTAATTGGACAAATAAACCAAACCCAAACAAAATATTTTTATTTTCAATATTTTGTTGCGAATCCTTTGGAGGCAATCACTGCCTTAAGTCTGGAACCCATGGATATCACCAAACGCTGGGTTTCCTCCTTCTTAATGCTTTGCAAGGCCTTTACAGCCGCAGCCTTCAGGTCTTGCTTGTTTGTGGGTCTTTCCGTCTTAAGTCTGGATTTGAGCAAGTGAAATGCATGCTCAAATGGGTTAAGATCTGGTGATTGACTTGGCCATTGCAGAATGTTCCACTATTTTGCACTCATGAACTCCTGGGTAGCTTTGGCTGTATGCTTGGGGTCATTGTCCATCTGTACTATGAAGCGCCGTCCGATCAACTTTGCGGCATTTGGCTGAATCTGGGCTGAAAGTATATCCCTGTACACTTCAGAATTCATCCGGCTACTCTTGTCTGCTGTTATGTCATCAATAAACACAAGTGACCCAGTGCCATTGAAAGCCATGCATGCCCATGCCATCACGTTGCTTCCACCATGTTTTACAGAGGATGTGGTGTGCCTTGGATCATGTGCCGTTCCCTTTCTTCTCCAAACTTTTTTCTTCCCATCATTCTGGTACAGGTTGATCTTTGTCTCATCTGTCCATAAAATACTTTTCCAGAACTGAGCTGGCTTCATGAGGTGTTTTTCAGCACATTTAACTCTGGCCTGTCTATTTTTGGAATTGATGAATGGTTTGCATCTAGATGTGAACCCTTTGTATTTACTTTCATGGAGTCTTCTCTTTACTGTTGACTTAGAGACAGATACACCTACTTCACTGAGAGTGTTCTGGACTTCAGTTGATGTTGTGAACGGGTTCTTCTTCACCAAAGAAAGTATGCGGCGATCATCCACCACTGTTGTCATCCGTGGACGCCCAGGCCTTTTTGAGTTCCCAAGCTCACCAGTCAATTCCTTTTTTCTCAGAATGTACCCGACTGTTGATTTTGCTACTCCAAGCATGTCTGCTATCTCTCTGATGGATTTTTTCTTTTTTTTCAGCCTCAGGATGTTCTGCTTCACTTCAATTGAGAGTTCCTTAGACCGCATGTTGTCTGGTCACAGCAACAGCTTCCAAATGCAAAACCACACACCTGTAATCAACCCCAGACCTTTTAACTACTTCATTGATTACAGGTTAACGAGGGAGACGCCTTCAGAGTTAATTGCAGCCCTTAGAGTCCCTTGTCCAATTACTTTTGGTCCCTTGAAAAAGAGGAGGCTATGCATTACAGAGCTATGATTCCTAAACCCTTTCTCCGATTTGGATGTGAAAACTCTCATATTGCAGCTGGGAGTGTGCACTTTCAGCCCATATTATATATAATTGTATTTCTGAACATGTTTTTGTAAACAGCTAAAATAACAAAACTTGTGTCACTGTCCAAATATTTCTGGCCCTGACTGTATATACCGTACAGTTGCTAAGGTGGGGCCCCGGCATGGGATACTCACCACACTCGGGGATATGAACACACACACAAAATGCGCCACACACTACCATGTGCTTGAACACATATACCACCCTCAGCACACATACACCACACGTACACCAACCTCGCCACATAATCACCCTAAACACACACAAGTCTGGTATTATCCTTCAAAAATAAAAATCTGATTAATAAGCAGCCAAACTACAAGAACAACAAATGTACCACATAGGAAATACGGCAGCTGTCAGTCACATCACCTGTCTATATTGTGTATGTGTGAGCTAATATATACTGTCAGGGGGGAGGGCTTTCTGTTGCCTGGAGATTTATCAGGCTACCAATAGCAACCAATCACAGCTTAGCTTCCATTTTGCTACAGTTAATTAATCTGAGCTCTGATTGGTTAATATAGGCAACAATTTAATAATTTGATTTCTATCTATTTGTTTTGTGTTTTTTGGGTGAGAGATAGATAGACAGGGAAAGAGACAGAGACAGTCAGAGACAGACAAGGAAAGAGACAGACAAAGAGATAGAGAGAGAGACAGAGAGATATATACAGAGGGGGAGACAGACATTATAATTACATTTATATCTATTTGTTTTGTGGTTTTTGTGTGCAGAATACATTTTTGTTAATACATTCTATTTTGTTAACAACAGTTATTAACCCGGGCGAAGCCGGGTAGTACAGCTAGTATTAAGATAAAGAAGGAGGGGTGCCATCATCTCTGTGCAGGCCGAAATAATGAATTTTATTTTTATAAAAATTCTGTGTAAGCAGAAAAGCAGCAATGTCTGACTTTCATTTGTTCATTTTCATAGATTTTTAATTTATTATTAATTTAGTCAGATTCAAGTTATTTCTGTGACCATTGTGGGTTATTCTTTCATTAAAAGAGGGGTACCAACAATTTTGACCACGTGTGTAAGTGGAAGCAATTTTTTTGCAAGAATAAATACAAATCTGCTATTAAAGTGGTTTGCAAAATTTCAAAACTTTCCATGCTAGACAAAATAATAATAATAATAATAAAAAAATAAAAGTACAGTTTAGTTATTCTTTAAAATCAGACTTTTTTGTTTTTGTTTCTCTGTTCTTTTTTTGCTTTTCTTCATAAATGGCAAAGTTGAAAAACATAAAGCAAAAGTTAATATTAACAATATTTTATTACACACAGCAGACATACAATATTCTTTAAAATCATCAGAATTATGCAGACTACATAATACATTTCAATATATACCGTATATTTCCTTCAGCTCTGATCCTTAAAGGAGTTGTTCCCTTTCAAATATACTTCATCCCTTGCTGTATTAAAAAAAACAAAACAAACAAAGAAATAACTGTGCTATATTCACCTTCCCCGGTCCACTTGTGAGTCTTCGACACTGCTCCTGGTGTTTGGCATTGGCTGGAGTGTTGATGAAGCAGCAGCCAATGAGTGAGAGAGGTGGCTCGGAGCGGTGCATTTCGTCTACACTGGAATGCACTGCTCAGTGTTACTGAGCTCACTGATTGGCTGCTGCACTGTCAAGGTACCGCCAACACCATAGCAAATGCCACATGTTGGGCAGCTGCATAGACTCACCGGCGGACCTGGGGAAGGTGAGCACATTGTATTTTTAAAAGAACCACTCCTTTAAGTAACCTCCCTCTGCTCACTTCCTTAGCCATGTCATAGTCGCAGATTAGAAGTAATTCTGACCTGTACCCTACAAAAGTAAGCTACCAAAGGGTGTGTATCAGCGTAGAAAACCTGACATAGTATTCAATCAAGGAAACTTCAAACATTATCAGCAATTTAGCAATAAATTATTTCTTAGGGTTATATTCAGTCCACAGATTTATAGATTTCAAGTAAAGTGCAGCACCTTAGATTAATGTCAAATAAATAATTTAGGTTGAATAGCTTTAACATGGAATAACAGAGGATTTTACATATCTTGATTTATTAGGTAATTAATAAGAAATCTTCTTATATTTGCTTGTACTATTGATTTATGCAGTTTTGCAACACATTAGTCACCATTTACAGAGAACCTGACAGCAGGATTTACTCCTATTATCTAATTACTGCGCTGCTTTTGTCATTAAATGCTCATTTCAAGCAACCCCAATGTTAAGGGAAAGGTGCTTGTATAAAGGTAAGATCACCATTTTAATCTTTTGTTCCAACATTAACTAATTCGTTTGACTAGTCATAGAGGCGTAAACATTGCTGACCAGTCCAGCCCAGACAGCTGGCACATAGTGGAACGTAGGTAAGGTTTTCTGTGTGAGCCACTGCCTCCCGGCTCAGCACGGTAACAGACTGCAGAGAGAAGGGCTCGGCCAGTCAGACCTTGGGTGTGCAGCATGACGCCAGGGTAATAGAACATAGGCAGATCACTGTAGAGCCAGTGCCTCCCGGCTCAGCACAGTAACAGATCACAGAGGGAAGCGCTCGGCCAGTCAGACCTCGGGAGTGCAGTGTGATGCCAGGGTAATAGAACATAGGCAGATCACTGTAGAGCCAGTGCCTCCCGGCTCAGCACAGTAACAGATCACAGAGGGAAGCGCTCGGCCAGTCAGACCTCGGGAGTGCAGTGTGATACCAGGGTAATAGAACATAGGCAGATCACTGTAGAGCCACTGCCTCCTGGCTCAGCACGTTAACAGATCACAGAGGGAAGCGCTCGGTCAGTCAGACCTCGGGAGTGCAGTGTAACGCCAGGGCAATGGCATATAGGCAGATCACTGAATGAGCCAGTGCCTCACGGCTCAGCACGGTAACAGACTGCAGAGAGAAGCGCTCGGCCAGTCAGACCTTGGGTGTGCAGTGTGACGCCAGGGTAATAGAACATAGGCAGATCACTGTAGAGCCACTGCCTCCCGGCTCAGCACAGTAACAGATCGCAGAGGGAAGCGCTCGGCCAGTCAGACCTCGGGAGTGCAGTGTGATGCCAGGGTAATAGAACATAGGCAGATCACTGTAGAGCCACTGCCTCCTGGCTCAGCACGGTAACAGATCACAGAGGGAAGCGCTCGGCCAGTCAGACCTCGGGAGTGCAGTGTGACGCCAGGGCAATGGCATATAGGCAGATCACTGAATGATCCAGTGCCTCACGGCTCAGCACGGTAACAGACTGCAGAGAGAAGCGCTCGGCCAATCAGACCTTGGGTGTGCAGCATGACGCCAGGGTAATGGTATATAGGCAGATCACTGTATGAGCCACTGCCTCCCGGCTCAGCACGGTAACAGATCGCAGAGGGAAGCGCTCAGCCAGTCAGACCTTGGGTGTGCAGTGTGACACTGGGGTAATAGCACATACACAGATCACTGTATGAGCCAGTGCCTCACGGCTCAGCACGGTAACAGACCGCAGAGAGAAGCGCTCAGCCAGTCAGACCTCGGGAGTGCAGTGTGACACCAGGGTAATGGTATATAGGCATATCACTGTATGAGCCAGTGCCTCACGGCTCAGCATGGTAACAAACTGCAGAGGGAAGTGCTCGGCCAATCAGACCTTGGGTGTGCAGTGTGACGCCAAGGTAATGGCACATAGGTAGATCACTGTATGAGACACTGCTTCCCGACTCAGTATGGTAACAGATCGCAGAGGGAAACGCTCAGCTAGTCAGACCTTGGGTGTATAGTGTAACGCAAGGGTAATGCCAAATCACTGTGCACACCCAAGGCCACAGCAGCCGACAGGGATTTGTACAACATTAGGATGTTGGAAAAAACAGAGGGGCAGTACAGGCACCATAACAGTGCCTCTATGGGTGTGATATCAACCGGCTGGGCTGCTAGGCAAATATACACACCACTACGACCAGTCAAACTGGCATATGCAAGAACAAAATATTACAATGCTGATCTAACATGTGTACAAGCAACTTTCCCTTGACATTGGGGTTGCTTGAAATGGGCATTTAATGACAAAATCAGAGCTGTCATTAGTTAATAGGGGTAAATCCTGCTGTTGGGCTCCCTTTAAATAAAATGTAATAAAACTAGAAACCTGTACCTGCCAAATTGCTCACTAATCATGGTAGTGTAGACCCTGCCAAGCATATATTGCTTTTTTCATTGTGACTCAACATAAAAGTTACAGATTGTTTTGCCATCATGTAAATATTCTATACATCCATTTTCTTGATATATAGATTCAAATCAAATGTACATTGACCACTAGCAGTTTTCCTGAAGAATTGAATATTAAACCTATTATACACAAACAGAATATTTTGGGGCTTATTTATTCAGCTCATTTTTAGTATTTTATGAAAATATTTTGTAAGTTGATGTTTTTATGTTGACCAATATATGGCTTTATTCTGGAGCATGGTGATTTCTAGAATAACAGCGACATAGAACTGAGCAGTTGTGGATTCTCACGAAGAAGAAGGTGAAAGTAACAAGCCCCAGCATAGCCCGGTCAGTGGCCATTATCACTTAGGGCTGCTTTACCCTGTAACTGGGAATGCTATGGCAGCTTCAGATATAGGGGAAAGTAGTAATAAGAAAAGTGAAAATAAAAGTAAAATGTGTGAAAAGAAAATAATAAATCCCTGATAAAAAAAATCATTTCACTAATCCTAAATGAAAGTCTGCCTAGGACGCATTCACCTTAAATAAGGCATGTCTCATACCAATGTTCCCACGCTCCGGTCCTCAAGAGCCACCGATAGATCATGTTTTCCGGATTTCCTTACTATTGCACTGATAATAACTCCATAACCTGTACAATACTATGGAAATCCAGAAAACTTGATCTGTCGGTTGCTCTTGAAGACTGCAATTGGGGAACACTGTCGTATACTACAGTAATACTGCACAATGGCAGAAAAAAAAAAATAAAACTGCTATATTGTTAAAACAATAATGCCCTTTTGCTATGGGAAAAAAAGATGCAAATATAGCCACTTGTCCAGTGTATGCAAAACCCCTTTCTCAAAAAAAACCAAGAAAACAACGAAAATTTGTATTGGTTGTTGTTAAGGGGTTAAAAGATCCTATTAACCACCTCTAGGAGGCGCTTTCTGCATACAGGTTATAAAGCAAGGCATGCGATAGGCTTCCAAGCTCCCTCTAAAGGCACCTGCAGGCAGCTAGAATTTTTTTTTTAACTTAGATTTCCAACCTCTATAATGCTTTATTAAAAAGTAGCACAGAATTTTAGACCAATGAAAATAAAGGGTCTCTAAAGGCTTTTGACTTACAGAAATAAGGTTAATTGAGGGTTAATAGAGTCACAAAGCTGTCAGGCCTCCGCACTGAAAGCCGGCCACTCTCGGGAGGAATAAAGTTCAGTATCTCCTGATTGCTTTTAAGGCCACTTTACAAGTAACGACTTCGCTAACCAGATGTCGTTGGGGTCACGGAATTTGTGACGCACATCCGGCCTCGTTAGCGACGTCGTTGCATGTGACACATACGAGCGACCACTAACGATCAAAATTACTCATCTACTCGTTGATCGTTGACACGTCGTTCATTTCCCAAATGTCGTTGCTGGTTCAGGACGCAGGTTGTTTGTCGTTCCTGAGGCAGCACACATCGCTACGTGTGACACCCCAGGAACGACGAACAACAGCGTTCCTGCGCCCTCCGGCAACGAGGTGGGCGTGTCTTTCATGCAGCTGCTCTCCACCCCTCCGCTTCTATTGGACGCCTGCTGTGTGACGTCGCTGTGACGCCACACGAACCGCCTCCTTAGAAAAGAGGCTGTTCGCCGGCCACAGCAACGTCGCTAGGAAGGTATGTGCGTGTGACGGGGCCTAGTGATAATGTGCGCCACGGGCAGCGATTTGCCCGTGACGCACAAACGACGGGGGCGGGTGCTTTCACAAGCGACATCACTAGCGATGATACTGCGTGTAAAGCGCCTGTTACTTTCAGTACAGTCACCGCTTAGCACACAGTGAGCGGCAGCAGCAAGCACACCACAAAACTTTCATTAGTAGCTCGCACTAGCTCGCACCAAAGCTATTAAATAAAAATGCCAGGGCATACTTACTGCCGCCACTCACTGTGTACTGACCAATAGCTGTGCTGAAAGCATGGCTACCGGGAGATAATGCACTTTTTCCCTTGTGGAGCCACTGGCTTTCAGTCATAAAGGCTTGCACAGAGCGAATAGTCACTGCTCAGTACACAGTAAGCGGTGGCTATAAGCACTCTCCTTCACTTTGAGCACAGCTACCAAAAGATAATGAACTTTATTCCTCCTAGAAGACACCAGCTTTCAGTCATACAGTTGTGCACGGAGCGACTACAGTCACCACTCAGTACACGGTGAACAGCGATTATAAGCACGCCCCGACACTTTGATTAACAGCTTGTGCTACTGCGCATCTGTGCAGAGCGAGCGGTCAATCAAAGTGCTAGGACGTACTGAAAGTCATCACTCACTATATGGTGAGCCGTGACTGGTGCCACTCCTCTATGACTGAAAGCCAGCAGTTCATGGGAGGAAAAAAGTTCATTTTCTCCGAGTAGCCATACTTAGAAAACTATCGGGCTGCGGTACTGATAGACTATTAGCCTTCATATTAAACCCTATATCTTCAGGTTAATGGCATTTGGGGACAGACAGGATCCTTTTAAACAAAACAAAAGTTAAATACAAAACAAAAAAACAGTTTTCAATTGTGACCATTCACTTTAACAGTAAATATCATTGGTGGCTATATATGTTCTCTATTACAGAGGTGACATTTATAGTGAACAAATCAGAAGTGTTCTATATTTGCATATCATCTTTTTAACATAATTTAATAAAATTTTCATATTAATAAAATAAAAATAGCTAAGCTTTTATATTTTGTTTATAGTAAAACCATTAGAACTTTTCCTTTCTTACAATTAGGACTCATGATTAGATGTACAACAGTTTAACAGTGTCAGCCTTAAAGAGGTTGCCGCATCCTCTTATCTTAAGGAGCACACCATTCCTCATCCTCCTGACCTCTAGGTGCTGGCGGGCTGCAAGCTCCTTTAGATTGACAGAACTGTGCGCTCTTGCTTTTTGTAAGCAGAGGCAGCTTTGCCTCAGCAGCATCAGATTAGTGGAAAGACACAGAAGCTGGCTGGAGTCACCCAGCTTCAAATCAGTGCCTGCAAACTCTATAGGAAAGAGCTTGAAAGTGCTGCGCTCTTTGCTTAGAAGACCGGTCACCTCTGATGGACTACAGAGGTGGCCAATAACTTAGCTGTAAACTATAGAATGAAGAATTCCTCTATTTTTGACAACACAGAGAATTTTTAATTAGTGATAAATTGCAAAGTTGCTTGTTTTTTTACAGGCACTTTGCAATTTTACCCATTTAAGAAGATGAGACAACCCCTTTGCAACACAGACTATCCAGCTACTCATACATAGACATTTTTAGACACTATTCATTTCCAGAAATCATGGGATACACTACCGTTGTTACATATTTGTGCTGATAGTGCCAACAATCACATAAGTGCTAGGACATGATTAGATTGTACTAATTGTAGCAAGTTCTATTTAGAATCATCATTTGCAGAAAAGCAGATGTAGAAGTCAATGGCCGCAGCAGGCAGATGCACTGAGATCATGTCCCTCATCCAAGTGTACATTTCAGCCTCGTTAGACTCTGTCAGTGAAACGTATCGCAGTTTGCAAGCGTGATCTGTAGAATACTAATTAATTTGTATCAAAAAATGAACCAAGACTTCTTCTAACAATATTTCTTCTTTCTTCTGGACATTTCCCTTGCCTCTGATGTTATGAAGGCGTTATATGTTCTAAAGATGTAGGGATTAAAGTCATACAACAAAGTATATTTGCCAAACAGTGAACTACCCTGATGTCTTTATGCTAGTGACTAGAGTATCTCATTCTAAAAAAATCATCCCGAATGGTCTCAGTGTTCACCTCCTCAGTGCCAAACCAGATGACTTTGCCATTATTGATGTCCTCCTTTAACTTTCGCTTAGATACCGTCAATGTGCCGAGGTCCTCTGTAATGTTGGGGCCTGTCATCAATACGTAACACGCGTGCCGGCTGCGTTCAAACAGGGCAGCTAAGAAATAAAAATGAAATAACTTAATTTCAATATGCCAGGTGCACAAAGCTGTCTGTGGTGTTTGCACAGGGGTATAGGAACACACTTACCTATATACTCATGTGTAAGCCAACTTGTTCAGCATATTTTTTATGCTGAAAAAGCCCCCTCGGTTTATACTTGAGTGAGGGACTCACTCAGAGGCGAATCTCAGGGGGAGGACTGTTGGGGCATGTACCCCAGGAGCAGTTGTCAGGGGAACGCCATAGGCCACCTGAAGCGGCGCTCTGAGAGTCTCCATGGTCGCTGCATTTTGCCACCCTTGTAGTGGGTGTCGGCTTGTCTCTGAGTCTTGCTATCAAGCTGACAGATGGACTCAAGAGAAATTACAATGTGTGCCTCACTGTGATCAATTATACTTGTGTCTTTCAGATGCACGTACAATTGAACCTGACCACCGGCACTTCCAGGTCAGGGCGACATCAGCTATGTGATCAGGTCAGCTGATCACACTGGTGACGCCACTCGTCGGTGCTGCAGAGCAAACAACTGAGGGTGATGGAGGAATTATAATATAATATAGAATTCCACAATATGTGGAAAGGGTGAGAGGAGGAATGTATATGCGGCCACGAAATGGGGGGAGGGTGAGGGGAGGAACGTATATGTGGCCACAGCATGTTAGCAGGGTGAGGGAGGAAATATATACAGACACAATATGGGGAGAGGATGAGAGGAAGAATATATATGTGGCCACAGTATGGAGGGAGAAATATATATGCGGCCACAGCATGTTAGGAGGGTGAGGAAGTATATACGGAGACAATATGGGGAGAGGATGAGGGGAGGAATATATAGGCAGCCACAGTATGGGGTGGAGGAATGTATATGCAGCCATAGAATGGGGGGGAGGGGAGGAATGTATATGCGACCACGGTATTGGCAAACAGAGTGGGGAGGGGAAATTTTATATATACTGTATATACATACAGTACAGTTCAAACATTTAGGGTCACTTAGGCTGTTTTCACATTACGTTTTTTTAACATGCGTCCTGAAATTTTTTTTACGCAAAAACGGATCTACTGCAAAAGCGTTTTCATTTCAATGCATTTGCAATGGACTCGCGTCAACATGCGTTCACCTGCGTTTGCGTGCGTTATAGTGAGGATGCAGCGAGTTGCAGTTTTTTAACTTTTTTCAAAAACGCTACTTGTAGCATTTTTGAGCTGCGTCCAAATACTGCAAATTGCTGGATCCTGACTAAACAGCACGCAAACGTATGTGAACGCTGGCATGCTGATAGACAGGATCTTGCTTGCTCTACTGAGCATGCCCAGAAACCAGCCTGGCGTGATCAGTCTCTCTCTCCCCCTTCCTCTCTCCCCCTCCCTCTCTCCCCCACCTGAGAGCTGCGGAGGCTCGTAACCAAGGTAAACATCGGGTAACTTGCTTGGATACCCGATGTTTACCTTGGTTACGTGTGCAGGGAGCCCGGCTCCAAGCAGCTGCAGACACTCGTAACCAAGGTAAATATCGGGTATCCAAGCAAGTTACCCGATGTTTACCTTGGATACGAGCCTCCGCAGCTGTCAGATGCCGGCTCTCAGTCACACGTTCAGTTCCCCTCACTCCCGATCACATGACTCCAATGCCCGCCCATAAACTTCAAGTGACAGGATCCTGCAAAATAACACATGCGTTTGCATGCGTTTTTCTCTGCAAAAACAGGATCCGCTTTTGCAGCAAAAAAACATTCATGACGCATGCTAAAAAAACGTAGTGAAAGCAGCCTTAGATATTTCCTTGTTTTTGAAAGAAAAGCACATTTTTTTTTTCAATGAAGCTAACCTTAAATTAAACAGAAATACACTCTATACATTGTGAATGTGGTAAATGACTATTCTAGCTAAAAACATCTAGTTTTGAATGCAATATCTACATAGGGGTATAAAGTCTCATTTCCAACAACCACTACTCCAGTGTTCTAATGGTACATTGTGTTTGCTAACTGTGTTTGAAGGCTAATGGATGTTTAGAAATCCCTTGAAAACCCTTGTGCAAGTATGTTAGCACAGCTGAAAACAGTTTTGCTGATTAGAGAAGCTATTAAACGGACTTTCCTTTGAGCTAGTTGAGAATCTGGAGCATTACATTTGTTGGTTCCATTAAACTCTCAAAATGGCCAGAAAAAGAGAACTTTCATGTGAAACGTGACAGTCTATTCTTGTTCTTAGAAATGAAGGATATTCCATGCGAGAAATTGCGAAGAAACTGAAGATTTCGTACAAGGTGTGTACTACACCCTTCAGAGTTAAGCACAAACAGGCTCTAACCAGAGTAGAAAGAGAAGTGGGAGGCCCCGCTGCCCAACTGAGCAACAAGACAAGTACATTAGTGTCTTTAGTTTGAAAAATCGACACCACACAGGTCCTCAACTGGCAGCTTCATTAAATAGTGCCCGCAAAATGCCAGTGTCGTCTATAGTGAAGAGGCGACTCCGGGATGCTGACCTTCAGGGCAGAGTGGCAAAGAAAAAGCCTAAAACTGGCTAATAGATTGAAAAGATTAATATGGGCAACAGAACAGAGACATTGGACAGAGGAAAATTGGAAAAAATGTAATAGTCAGACGAATCGAAGTTTGAGGTGTTTGCATCACATAGAAGAACATTTGTGAGACGCACAACTACTGAAACGATGCTGGAAGAGTGTCTGACGCCATCTGTCAAGCATGGTGGAGGTAATGTGGTGGTCTGGGGTTGCTTTGGTGCTGGTAAAGTGGAAGATGTAAAAGGGATTTTGAATAAGGAAGGCTATCACTCCATTTTGCAATGCCATGCCATACCCTGTGAACAGTGCTTGATTGGAGCCAATTGCATCTTACAACAGGACAATGACCCAAAGCACACCTCCAAATTATGCATGAACTATTTAGGGAAGAAGCAGGCAGCTGGTATTCTATTTCTAATGGAGTGGACAGCCCAGTCACCAGATCTCAACCTTATTGAGCTGTTGTGGGAGCAGCTTGACCGTATGGTACGCAAAAAGTGCCCATCAAGCCAATCCAACTTGTGGGAGAAGCTTCTGGAAGCATGGGGTGAAATATCTCCAGATTACCTCATCAAATTAACAGCTAGAATGCCAAAGATCTGCAAAGCTGGAATTGCTGCAAAGGAGCATTCTGTGCCGAAAGCAAAGTCCGAAGGAGAAAATTATTATTTCAAGTAAAAATCATTATTTCTCATCTAGTCAATGTCTGGACAATATTTTGTATTCATTATGCAAATCATTTGATAAATAAAAGTTTGATTTTCCATGGAAAAGACAATAGTCTGGATGACCACAAACTTTTGAACTGTAGTGCATGATATATGTATATATACACACACACACACACACACACACACACACACGTACAGTATTGGGAGGGGGAATGTATATATGGCCACACAGTATGAAAATAGAGGGTGGGGTGGGGAAAGTAAATATAGTCACACAGTGTAGAGCCTGTGTTGGTATCTATTTTTATTTTTTAAATTTACCAGTAGCTGTTGCATTTCCCACTCTAGACTTATACTTGAGTTAATTTTTCCCAGTTTTTTTGTGGTAAAATTAGGTGGCTCGGCTTATGTTCGGGTTGGCTTATACTCGAGTATATACGGTATATTGTTTTTATAAATTATAAAAGCGACCTTACAAGTCTAGTACCTCCATATATGTTGCCAGGTCATTTTAACAGCAAAATGAGAACCGCAAACATAAAACCCAAAAAAGAAAGGTAGAACTGCATTTTTTAACATTTCAGCCCACTTGGAATTTTTGTTCATGTTTTAAGGCTATGTGCGCACTAGACCGTTTTTCCCGCGGATTTACCCGCGGATTTGCCCCGGAAATTTCTTGAGAAATGTCTGCAATCTTTGTGCAGACATTTCCCATGAAATTCAATGAGAAAAAAAAATAGCTGTGCGCACTGTGCGGATTTTTCTCAAGAAAATTTCTTGAGAAAATTTTCTCGAGAAACTTTCTTGAGAAAATGTGCATGTCCATTAATTTCCGCAGGTACCTGCGGTATTCCGGGGGTATTCCGCAGGTAGCAATGATGTGCGGTATACCACCGGAATAGCCGCGATTTACCTGCGGTAATGCCCATCGCTGCCTGCGGTTTTGCAGGAAGCGATGTCATTATGCCAGGAAGAGGAGCAGAGGAAACACACGTCACACTCCCTGGACGCCGCACAGAAGCACTTCCGTGCGACCTCCAGGTGTCTGTGCAGTGTGTGTCCTGCTCCGGCCTCGCGGCTCCCAGCACTGCAGGGTGTCAGTGTCTGCCCGCAGTGTCAGCAGCCTGTCACGCTGCAGAGCAGGCAGACACGGACATCCTGCAGTGCTGGGAGCCGCGGGGATGACGATCGCTGCTGTCAGGAGGTGAGATCATTACCTGCTGTGACGATCTCCTGCCTCCTGACGTCAGCGCTGTCACTGCTGTCTAGGGCCGACTCGCGAGCGGCCCGAGACTGTCACTAGCGGTGACGTCACGGGCTCTCGCGATAAGTCAGTGACAGCGCTGACGTCAGCAGTACAGGAGATGATCACAGAAGGTAATGATCTCATCTATGCTCCTGATGGCAGCGCTCGTCATCCCCTGCAGTGACCTGAGCTGACCTATTGATGTTAGCTCAGGTCACTGCATTGCTCTCCCAGCCAATGGGGAACATTCTGTTTTTCATTGACTGGGACAGCGACTATGGTATGGATCGCCGTGCCCCCCCCCCTTATTGGATTACGCCGGACGTGGAATTGATTGTGCTCTTTTCAATAAATTGGTTAAAGAGGGAATGTTTTGGGGAGTGTTTTTTCAAATAAAACTTTTTTTGTTGTCTATTTTTTAATTATTACTGACTGGGTTGGTGATGTCGGGTATCTGATAGACGCCTGACCTCACCAACCCCAGGGCTTGATGCCAGGTGACATTACACATCTGGCATCAACCCCATATATTACCCCGTTTGCCAACGCACCAGGGCGCGGGATGAGCTGGGGCAAAGCGCCAGGATTGGCACGTCTAATGGATGCGCCACTTCTGGGGCGGCTGCGGCCTGCTATTTTTAGGCTGGGGAGTGTCCAATAACAGTGGACCTCCCTAGTCTGAGAATATCAGACCCCAGCTGTCCGCTTTACCTTGGCTGGTGATCCAATATGGGGGGGACCCCACGTTTTTTGTTTTAAATTATTTATATAATTTAAAATAACAGCGTGGGGTGCCCACTGTTTTGGATTATCAGCCAAGGTGAAGCTGCCAGCGGTGGTCTGCAGGCTGCAGCCGTCTGCTTTACCCTAGCTGGCTACAAAAAATGGGGGGACCTCACGTCATTTTTTTTTAATTATTTATTTATTTTATGGCTAAATACAAGGCTAAGCACCCTTTAGGCTACTTTCACACATCCGGCTTGAGCTCTGCGGCTCAATCCGGCTGTGCAAGCTATGCAACGGATGCGGTGAAAACACCGCATCCTTTGCATAGGTTTTTCCTTTGCGGCCAGTCCGGTTTTTGCCGCTTGCGGCATGCTACTGAGCATGCGCAGTGGCAAAAACCGCATGCGGCGGCCGGATGCGGTTATTGCCGCATCGCGCCGCATCCGGCCGCCATAGGCATGTATTGAAAAATGTGCCGCATCGGCCGAATGCGGCGCGATGCGGTTTTTTTTGCCGCACGAAAAAACGTGCCAGGCAACGTTCCATCCGGCCGCCGCATCGGCTACATCTGCCGCATGCGGCAAAAAACGGACGGAACGCAAGGCCATGCGGCACAATGCGGCACTAATTAAAGTCTATGCAGGAAAATCGCAACCGGCAGCAAAAAAAACCGGTTGCGATTTTCATGCAAAGTGCCGGATTGTGCCGCATAGCAAAAACCGGAGGTGTGAAAGTAGCCTAAGTGCCACATGAAAGTCACTAAAGGGTGCCAGCTTAGAAAATGCAGGGAGGTGGAACATTATATAGGTTTTTCTCATCTATCTATCTATCTATCTATCCCTCTATCTATCTATCTATCTATCCCTCTATCTATCTATCTATCTATCTATCCCTCTATCTATCTATCTATCTATCTATCCATCTATCCCTCTATCTATCTATTCATCTATCTATCCCTCTATCTATCTATTCATCTATCTATCCCTCTATCTATCTATCTATTCATCTATCCATCTTTCCCTCTATCCATTATCTGTCTATCGATTATCTTTATTATTTATTGCAGGGACAAACCTGCGGTAAATCCGCGGTAAATCCGCGGCAAATCCGCGGCAAATCCGCGGCAAAAACGCATGCGGATTTGGTGCGGATTTTTTCCGCAGGTCCGGAAATCTTTCACTGGCAGAAGTTTCTCAAGAAATTTTCTTGAGAAACTTCACATTTCTAGTGCGCACATAGCCTTAAGCACATTATACAGAAATCATTCAAAACTGCATCTCGTGCCATCAATACAAGCCCTCATATGTATAGGTTTACATAAAAAAAAGAAAACAAATAAGTTTTTTTTTAAAAAAAGGGAGGAGAAAACGAATATACAGAAACAGAAGATCATCGGGTCACAAACGAGTAAAAACAGTAAGGGTGCTTTCACAATGCGTTCCTCTCCCTGTTCAGTGGTCCCATCTAGGCTTTTGTCCATGCCCCCCGCAAAACATGAGCTGATGGGCCACTGACTATAATGGTGCAGACGGAGTCACCGTGTGCTCTGTCTTGCATCATTTTCAGGGATATATGCCTGTCTGTCTCAAGAAAGCGTATAACCCTGAAAATGGTGCGCGACACAGCACATGGTGACTCAGTCTGCGCTATTATAGTCAGTGGCCCTGTTGGGTCATGTTTTGTGGGGGGTTCAGATGGAAGCCCCGATGGGACCACTGAACGGGGAGAGGAACGTGGTGTGAAAACGGCCTAAGGCTTTCTAATCTTCAAAGCTCTTTAGCACTATACCAAGTGAGAGTGTTTCCAAGTTATTACTTACTCACATCATTGGACCATAACTTACCACTAAATTGGATTATATTTTCAGTATGATTGTTCAGCTGGAGAAGGGCATTTGGGTGTGATGGGTGAAACATGAAAAGGTTTTCCTCCCACTCCTAGAAAGATAGGACACACATTTTAGTATATTTCTCACTTATTAAAACTGTTAGAGAGAAATTACTAAAATCAATTAATGTTACATAACCACAAGGTCGCAGTATTATAAATGATACATTGTGAAAAATGTAAATATTGCAATGCATAATTTTTTCCCAGAAATTTTCATGGCCTGATCATCATCTTCATAGCAAAGCTCCACCACTGATCGGCTGCTTTGTGTAGTTTATGAAAAAATGTCCTACTGGTGGTTAGAAACTGTCAGCAAGCTGGTTCTGACAAACCAAAATAGGAGTCTGTATAATATATGGATGAATATTAATGCAATGTTTTTAAAATGAGATCAACTCCTAGAGACATGCAGGATCTGTCATTAATGATACTTGGGTTTTCATTTGTTGCTGAGCTAAGCTGTTATGGATATTCAGAAAAACTGATCAATTAGATCACGAGGGTTTTGAATCTCTGCTCCCCACTAATCAGCTGCATAAAAGGTGCTGCAGCCCTCCAGTGTCCACGGTTTCCCAGTATTGTTTACCAGCTACACTGCTATACGTTTAGTACTGGCCGTGCATGGTACTGCAGCTTAGTCCTATTCACATGTACTATATTTTTTGTTTTATAAGACGCACTGGATTATAAGACGCACCCCAAATTTAGAGATAAAAAAAAAAAGGTAAAATAAAAAAAATGGAGTCCGTTTTATAATCCGGTGTTGTCTTACCGGAGGGGGGCAGCAGTGGTGGTGAAGCGGGGTCACAGGAGGCAGAGGTTGTGCTGGCAGCCGCGGCGGGTCAGTAGCGTCAGTCGCAGCGGGTCCGAGGTGGCAGCGGCGGTCAGTGGCGGCAGGCGTGGCGGCGTCCATGGTGGCAGCCGCGGCGGGTGAGTGGTGGAGCAGGCCAGTGAAGTGAGTGTCTCAGTGTGTCCGCAGTCCCGGTTCAAATGATGGCGCCTGGAGCGGCGCATGCGCAGATGGAGCTCTCATTCAAGAGCTCCATCTGCGCACGCGCTGACTCCCGGCGCCATCATTTGAAACTGGGACCGCGGACACACTGGGACACCTGCCACACAGCCACCCACCCGAAGCACGCACACACAGAGTGACAGCGAGCAGGCCGCCCGCCCGCACAGAGAGGCAGCCGGCACAGACAGGCACCCGGCTGCCTGCACGCCCGCCCGCCCAGAAAGGCAGCCGGCACCGACAGGCACCTGGCTGCCCACGCGCAGCCACAGGCACCCGGCCGCCTGAACGCACCCGGTCGCCGCACAGCACCCTGGTAAGCTGTATTCGGATTTTAAGACGTACCCCCTCATTTTCCTCCCAAATTTTTGGGAAGAAAGTGTGTCTTATAATTCCAAAAATACGGTATATGGCAAAACTGTAGTAAACAGTACCAGGTCAACAATGAATGGAAAATAGTGATCGTTGTTGAGTCACGGCCCTTTCAAAAAGCTAAATGGTAATTTACCATTTGGCGGTCATATTGTGCCGCTGGTTTCTCTATGTAAACACCCCTAAACTCCCGCCTCATCTAATATTCATTGCCTATTCTAAGGGCACGCCAGAACCAGAAAATGACTTTAAATCAACCAAAAGTAATTGATTTACAATCTACCTTCAATATGAAGTAAAGAACTACTGGCAAAGACTGAAAGTGCTGTAAACAGACCTAAAAGGTTCATTACTCTCGTTATTCTTACTGACTATTTTTATCCCTATTACGTGAAATCAGAGCCGCTGTAAACCAGCGTTGTGTAGAGGTGACAGATACGTACACTGGTGTTGGAATCCAGATAATTCACTCCCCAGAACAGAAATGTTGAGCGGTGGTCTCCTGTATTCAACACGGCAGGGTTTTCTCTGGCAGTTCCCAAATTCAGTTCAAAATCCCACTGTAAAGCTCCACTGTTACTGTCTACTATAATGACCTGGACACAATGGGTATTTTGGGAAAACATGAGACAAGAATGAGAATGTATCCGCAAAAAATATCATAAAAAGAAGCAGAAAATATTTTTTTAAAAACAAAGAAAAAAACTATTTTTCACAAAACTAACAAAAAAACTTCAATATAAATATAGTCATGAGGAGCTACTTTTTAGTAATATATATATATATATATATATATATATATATATATATATATATATATATATATATATATATATAATAAACAGATCAGGTGTTCAAGCCAATATCAGTATTCTTATGGCTGGGAGAAGGATAAGAAAAGTCTGAAAACTTGAACAAAACTGCAAATCACTAATGCCCCATTGCTTCATAGATAAGCGTACAATGTGTGCAGAATTATCAATTATTTTTATGCAGGTTTTCCCACGCCAAAGTGTATGAACTCTAATGCTTATTGGATAAAGCAGATCAGGTGATGTGTTTTTGTGTACAGAGAGAGGGGGTGTCGTAATGACACCTTTTATCAAGTTGTGCGGAATTATTAGGTAGCTTGTTTTCCTCTGACAAAATGGGACAGAAAATAGATTTAGCTAAACCTAAAAAGCCAAAAATTGTTACTAGTCTTACAAAGGGTAAGATATCGAGGTGTGATAATAGAACCATCAAATGTTTTGTTGCAAATAGTCAACAGGGTCACAAAAATGTTGAGAAAAGAAAGCAAAAGAAGATCTTGGGTACTCACCGTAAAATCTTTTTATCGAAGCCTTCATTTGGAGGACACAAGAAACCATGGGTGTATGCTACTGCTACTAGGCAGGAAAAAAAAATTAGCGCCTCCTCAGTAGGATAAACCCACTACCCGGAGCCAAGATGATCAGTTAGTGTGAAATCAGGAGGAGAAGCAACGCAAACTGGCACAACAGACACATTTAAAATGGGTGCGTACTGTGTCCCCTGATGAAAGTTTTCAGAAAGATTTTGGGTACTCAACGTAAAATCTCTTTTCTCTATTGCTTCATTGGGGGACGCAGGAAACCTTGGGACATCCCAAAGTAGTCCCCAAGGGTGGGAAAATAAAGAACTAGAAAAAAAGGAAGACTAGGAAAACCTGCAGCTGTAAAGCGTAAAAAACAATTCTGTCTAGGCCTGAACTGTAAAAAGGTGTGTACTCAATAGAACCTGGAAGGGAAATTGCAGATAACTAGGAAGCAGCTTATTAAGAAAGTTGCCAAATAAAACCAGACAACAATGGACCAGGAGACCCCAGACATAGAAAAAGAAAGCTGGAACGCCAGTGAAGACTCTCCCTTGCCAAATATGTGGCCAAAAGGATAGAGCAAATTTAGACCAAAAGACCATTACGATGACTCTCCACGAAACGAGCATCTAAAGAGGCTGTTCTAGACAGATCAGGGTCTGCAGAAGCACTTTGACAGGACACAATATATCTTACAGACCAGTCAGAGAATGAGAAGGGAAAGAACAGAGTGAGAGAAGACTTTATCACAGAAAACCAAATGCAGGACCACCTGTTTCAGTGAAGATGAGGAAGGACCGGCGACAGGATAGGACTGTTAGTTCTGAGCTACATCCATGGAATTGATCTTTGCCAGGAAAAATTTTTTAGAGAACAAGGCAAGAAGAGAAGGATGGCTACACAAGGGGGGTGAGACGAGGATGAGAAGATGAGGCCCCGGAGGTCAATAGAATTCTTGCACACCTTACAGGGGAAAAACAATATGTGACTGGACATTAGATTCCTTTGAAAAGGTTTAAATGGGAGACACCTGAATTAGAACAGCGAAACAGACCAGACTCAAAGATCGGCATCAAGAAGGACAGGAGGATAGGTACAAAAGAAGAAGGGTTTCCTTGCTTTGATAATGATCAATGAGCTGATTAGAAAACCAAAACCTTCTTAGAAAAAAAAGAGGACCAAGGAAACAGATACGGAAAAAAAACCCTAAGCCCCAAAAAAACGGAGGGGGCACAGGGCAGGGAGGAAACATCATAAATTCACACCGTTATCCAACCTGACAAGGCAAGCGGAGGAAGGGAAGGAGATATAAAAATTAAGATACACTCCTGGATCAGTGGTTAATCTCTCCCCCTTTGTGCTCACTGAGGCACAAATTACTCTGCTTAAGGGGCGGAAATTTGTTCCTACTGCTAGAGGAGAATTATTCCAGACGATTAAGGACATAAATAGATTTATTCGACTGCTGACCGTAAAGAGACATTTTTTCAAAGCAGATGACGGTGTGGAATTAACATCAATTGTTTTTTCTTTTTGCAAATATTGCTTATCTGAAAATAATGCTTTTATATAGTAAAAATTCCTTTTTGTATGCTCTTTGTATATTTTTACAACTTTTTTTGTATATTCTATGATGTTTTTTGTATTTGCTTTATAATGTTTTACTCAATCTATTGTGTTGGATTGTGTATGGATATCCAACTGATGGTACTATTTTATATATAGATCCGGTTCTCGATGTGATCTATTTAAAGCCACTATACACTTCATTTCTTTGTCATTTTGCCTATGACTAAGGATTTTTTTTCTCTGAAACGCGTAAGGTGTAGAAAGGCATATGGAGAGATTTTGTTGATCCATTAACATTTTTTTAATGTGAGCCAATAAACTTTAGGATTTTTAAAGCCAACGGTGCTGGATTTGTTTCCCTCCCTGTTTTTCCTTCTAATGATTATGTCAGCTGTGGATGCCAACCACGGATACCGTGCACAAACCCAAATGGGATTCTATGCAGAGGAGTGGTGAGCTGGAACTTGCTTTTTGTTACATGTAATTCATAGTAGATGGTGGTTTTGAGTCACTGGCTGGGTAGTAAATAGAGTATTAGGTCCGGAATCAATCTTGGCAGTAAGATGAGAAACACTAACATCAGACGTCCAGAGTGTTGCCTGCCGGGAGGCTGGAAGGTACCGGTTAGACTTATCTCTGTGCAACGTCAGGCTCTGGAAGGAAAGGGGGCAAGGGAATGATTGTCACAAGGACCGATCATCTGGAAGCCTCAAACACTTGATGTGTTAGGGTCCTTCTACGGACACCAAGTTAAAACTGATCAGCTTGGCTCCGGCTGGTGGGTGTATCCTACTGAGAAGCTAACTTTTTTTCTTTCCTAATGTCAGGCTCCTAGTGTTAGCAGCATACACACATGGTTTCCATAGGTTTGTAGTTTGTTGTCACCAATATTGGTCTCTGATATTTTATTTCAATTGTCAGAAATGTATCTTTGTACATTTTGAGTTGTTTAGTATTCTCACTTAATCAGATGAAAATTAACAATTCATGTGGGAAATTTACATTTTTTCATTTTGTTACATAATTTTGAACACTAATAGTTGCACAATAATTCTGCGGGTAAATATTCTCCAGAGAAAGACAAAACCTCACTTTTACTTTCTTAAATATTTAGGTTTCAGGTTATTTAACTTTTTGGATTGACCGACAGCAGTGTAGTCATTCAATAATAAAACTTCTCATCAAAAACACAAATCGCCTAATAATTGTGCACACAGTATTATAAAACATATACCATGATAACCAACAATGTAAAGGAAAGGGAAGTAATGTTTAACCATTTATTGTCTGTAAAATAACCAACCTTCTTTTTGTTCATTCCAATTTCCAGCTCCATCATTATAGAGAACACATCTCTCTTGAAATATCCCAGAGCTGGTTTACTAGAAATATAGAAGAGTAAATCGTTTACAAAAGTGCAGTACATGTTTTATCTATGTGCCTAATGCCATGCATATATTATATAGTTAGGTACAGAAATATTTGAACAGTGACCGAATCTTCGTGATTTCAGCTCTGCAGGCCACTATTTTTTTTTTATTTAAAATGAAACAACTGAGATGTAATTGAAGTGGAGACTTTCAGGTTTAATAAAAGAAGTTGAAGATAAATATCCTGTGAAACATTTAGAAATTGCAGCTATACTCTACAAAGCCTCTTCATTTTAGGTTCTCAAAAGTAATTGGACAAATTAACTTTAGCATAAATAAAATGCTAACTTGTAATATTTTGTAGAAAATCCTTTGCACACAATAACATGCTTGAAGTCTGGAAGCCAGGGACATCACTAAACGCTGGGTTTCCTTGTGATGCTTTGTCGGCCTTTACTGCTGCTGACTTCAGTTGTTGCTTGTTTGTGGGTCTTTCTTCCTTAAGTTTTGTCTTAAGCATGTGAAATGCAACTCAATGGGGTTGAGATATGGAGACTGACTCTGCCATTGCAGAATATTCCACTTTTTTTTCCTTAAAAAACTCCTAGTTTTCTTTCACAGTAGGTTTTGGGTCATTTTCTATCTGTCCTGTGAAGCGGCGTTCAAATCAACCTTCCTGCATTTGGCTGAATCTGAGCAGAAAGTAAAGGCCCACTACACTTCAGAATTCATCCGTCTGCTTCTGTCTTCAGTCACATCATCAAAAAACACTAGAGACTCAGTGCCATTGGAAGCCATGCACGCCAGGCCATCACACTGCCGATCGTGAGCCATTCTAAGCCTTGTCTAAACTATATTCAGCCCATCATTCTGGTACATGTTGATCTTAGTTTCTTATGTACAAATAATGCTTTTCTATTTTTAAGACTGATTAATGGTTTGTACCTTGTGATGGTAGATTTAGATCCTGAAACACTTACTTCCTGGAGAATGTTCTTCACTTGGGTAGATATTGTGAAGGTTTTTTCTTCACTATAGAAATAATTCTGTGATCATACACCACTGTTGTCTTCCGGGGATGTCCAGGCCTTTTTGAGTTCCCAAGATCACAAATGCTCCCTTTTTTTTCTTGCAGAATGTATCAAACTGTTGAATTGGGAACACCTAACATTTCTGCTTTTTCCCTCATGGATTTCTTCCTTTTTTGAGCCTAATTATAGTCTGTTTCTTTTCCATTGAAAGCTCCTTTCACCAATTGTGGGTTCACAGCAACAGTTTCCAAATGGAAATGCCACACCTGGAATCAGCTCCAGCTCTTTTACCTGCTTTATTGATGATGGGTTAAAGATGGAATAGCCCATGCATCGTATTAAAAAGCTTTTGAAATATTTGTCCAAGAGTCCCCTTATACCTTGCAGGACCAGGCAGTCATTGTGTGACAGTCAAGGCATCCCGTGCTAGAGGCAGCAAAAGAACCCGAAAACATCTTTGAACCTCCACCATATTTGACTGTAGGTACGGTGTTCTTTTCATTGTAGGCCTCATTCCATTTTCGGTATACAGTAGAATTAAGTGCTTTACCAAAAAGCTCTATCTTGGTCTTATCTGTCCACAAGACACTTTCCTAGAAGGGTTTTGACTTACTCACACATATTTTAGCAAACTGCAGTCTAGTTTTTTTTAGGTCTCCCAGTCAGCAATGGGATCCTCCTCTGTCTCCAGTCAGTGTTTCAGTCCATTCAAATGTTGATGGATTGTTCGTGCTGACACTGATGCACCCTGAGCCTGCAGGACAGATTGAATTTCTTTGGAACTTGATTGGGGCTTATCCACCATCCAGACTATCCTGCGCTGCAAGCTTTCATCAATTTTTCTCTGCTGTTCACATCCAGGGAGATTAGCTACCGTGCCATGGGTTGTAAATTTCTTGATTATTTTGTGCACCGAGGACAAAGGAATATTAAGCACTCTGGAGATGGACCTGTAACCTTGAGATTGTTGATATTTTTCAATAATTCTGGTTCCCAAGTCCTCAGACAGTTCTCTTCTCCTTCTGTTTTGCATGCTTAATGTGATGAAAACACGCATGTGCTAGCGCACACACACTGCAAAGATGAGTCAACTTCTCCCCTTTTTATCTTGCTTGAGGTGGGATTTTTATATTGCCCACACCTGTTATTTGCCACAAGTGAGTTTGAACGAGCATTACATGCTTGAAACAAAGTTGTTTACCCACAATTTTAGAAAGCTGCAAACAATTTGGTCAGGCCCTTTTTGGGGTTTTTGTGTGAATTTACGACCAATTTGCCTTTTCTTCCCTGTTTTTTGTTTTTCCAATACACACAACGGAAATAAATGTGTATAACAAAAAATGTATGATGGCAATAATTTTCTGAGCAAAGTATTTCGTTTTCTGGAACAATTTCAAGGGTGCCAACACTTTCGGCCATGACTGTATGCAGTGCCTTGAAAAAGTAGTTTTACCTTCATAATTTTCACAATTTTTTCAAGTTACACACACAAACTTAACTATATTTTTGGGGGATTTTAAGTAATATACCAACCATTAAGTAGTAAGTTTTTGTGAAGTATAAAGGTGGTTTTCTACATGGTTCTACATGATTTTCTAAATATTTGAAAAATATAAATCTAAAAATTGTGACGTGCATTTGTATTAATTCCCGAGTCAATACTTTGCAGGACCACCTTTTGCTGCAATTACTGCTGCAAGTCATTTAGGGCATGTCTCTACCAATCTTGCACATCTAGAGGCTAAAATATTTGCACATTCTTTCCAAAATAGCTCTAGCTCAGTGAGATTAGACGGAGAGTGTCTTTGAACAGCAATTTTCAAGTGTTGTCACAGATTCTCATCGTGATTTAGGTCTGGACTTTTGGCTATTGAAACATATACATGTGCATGGATCTAAACCAGGGGTGTCAAACTTGGCTGGGTGTATGGGCCGCACATAGGAAAAAAAATAATTGGGGGGGGGGGCCGCATTCTTTGCAGGACAAAGTGACATTTTTATTGGTACCATATTTTTTTTTTTTACACACCTTTGGATCACATATTTTGAACATTTTTCACTTGTTTATTACAACAAATGTGCACATTCTTTGTTTATATATATATATATATATATATATATATATATATATATATATATATATAAAAAAAATTCATGGTAAAAAAAAAAAGTCATGCCTTATTTTTTTTTTTTTTTTTTTTTACATTTTATCCCTTTCTTGTAACTAATAGTGTTACAATTATCACTATATAGAAATTTTGGCCAACATCTTTTAGTAATGTTCCCCATCTTGTTGTAATGTGCCCATCCTTGTCCCCTTGTAGTATTGTGCCCATCCTACAGTAATGTGCTCATCCTTGTACCCATCCTATAGTAATGTCCCCAGCCTTGTCCCCATCTTATCGTAATGTTCCCCATCTTTGTCCCCTTGTAGAAATCTCCTTATCCTGTAGTACTGTCCCCATCATATAGTTGTCCCATTCTATAGTAATGTGCCCATCCTACAGTAATGTCCCTATCCTATAGTAATGTGCCAACCTTGTCCCCATCCTATAGTAATGTCCCCAGCCTTGTCCCCATCTTATCATAATGTGCCCATCCTGTAGTAATGTGTCCATCCTTGTCCCCATCTTATAGTAATGTCCCCAGCCTTATCCCTATCCTATAGTAATGTTTCTCATCCTTGTCCCCTTGTAGTAATGTCCCTATCCTGTAGTACTGTGCCCATCCTAGTCCCCATCCTATAGTTCTGTCCCCAGCCTTGTCCCCATTCTATAGTATTATGCCCATCCTTTAGTAATGTCCCCAGCCTTGTTCCTATCCTATAGTCATGTGCCCACCTTGTCCCCATCCTATAGTCATGTGCCCACCTTGTCCCTATTCTATAGTAATGTGCCAACCTTGTCCCCATCCTATAGTCATGTGTCCACCTTGTCCCCATCCTATAGTCATGAACCCACCTTGTCCCCATCCTATAGTAATGTGACCACCTTGTCCCTATTCTATAGTAATGTCCCCATCCTGTAGTAATGGGTCGGGGAGGTGGGGGGGGGGGCAGTGGCGGCGGCTGAAAGGGGGCAGGGGCGCTATAACTTACCGATCGCTCTCCTCAGCTTCCACAGACGCCGGAGTGAAGCTGAGGGGGCAGTCTCCGGCCCCAGATCCACAGTGATTGGAAAGATCGGTCACAAGGTCGGTCTCTCCAATTAGAGCTGGGGGCGGGTGAAACAAAGGTCACCCAGCTCCAGCCAACGATCAGTGCTATAGCTGCACTGATCATGGCTGGATTTCAATGTTTCAACCATTTTCAATGGTTGAAACATTACAGTGGAACGCCGCTCAGCCAATCACAGCCTCCGTAGGTCCAGGGAGGAGACACCACCCCTCCTGAGGTCCCTCCTCCCCGAATCTAAGGTATTTGCAATGCAAAGCGATCGCAGCCAACGGGGCTCCGGGGCCACGATTTCACCATGACGTACTGTGTACGTCATGGGTCCTTAAGTACCAGTAAGTCATAGGTCGCTAAGGGGTTAATGTGGCGTTCTTCACATACACAATAAAAAAAAAAGCAAAAAAAAAAAAAAAACACCATTCTTCTCACCTGTCCCGCGTTCCCTCGGCTGCCTTATCTCTGCTTCTTGCTGTCTGCAGGCCTGTGCCCCCGGTGACTATCGCGGTGGGTGCAGGGGCCGCAGCCACTGTCAGTGATTTATGTCAGATGATTGTTTTGCCGGCGCTGCGCGCGCAGAGCCCTTGACTGTGAGAGCGCACGCCGGCAAAACATTCATCTAACAAAGTGCAGACAGTGGCTGCGGTCCCTGCACCGGCCGCGATAGTTAAAGGGAACCTGTCATCAGAAATTTAGCTTGAAACCTAAAAGATTCCCCCTCTGCAGCTCCTGGGCTGCATTCTAGCAATGTTCCTGTTGTTTATGTGCCCCCTTTCTGACCAAAATAAAGACTTTATAAAGCGGTACCTTTTTGTATTCAGATCTTGATAATGGTACACGGGGGCGGGCTCTCTGGTGGCCGTTAGTCTGCCTCCTATCGCTTTAGGCCGTCCCCCATCGCTCCATTCCATACTTCAGGGCGCCGCCAACTGCGCCCGAGGTGCCGCGCACGCGAGGACCACTGGTCACGTGTGTCGCAGGCACGAGACTATGGGCGGCGCTGTGATTGCATCGCAAGTGCCCGCCCATCATCTCGTGCCCGCCCTTTCCCCTCTGCCTCCAGCGTTCTGCGCAGAACGTTCCAACGTCGGGTCATCTGGCCAGTGCTTGCGCAGAACGCTGGAGGCAGAGGGGAGAGCGTGGCCACGAGATGATGGGCGGGCACTTGCGATGCAATCACAGCGCAGCCCATAACCTCGTGCCTGCGCACATGTCACCAGCGGTCCTCGCGTGCGCGGAACCTTGGGCGCAGTGGGCGGCATCCTGAAGTATGGAATGGAGCGATGAGGGACGGCCTAAAGCGACAGGAGGCAGACTAACGGCCACCAGAGAGCCCGCCCCCGTGTACCATTATCAAGATCTGAATACAAAAAAGTACCACTTTATAAAGTCTTTATTTTGGTCAGAAAGGGGGCACAAGAACAATAGGAACATTGCTAGAATGCAGCCCAGGAGCTGCAGAGGGGGGATCTTTTAGGTTTCAAGCTAAATTTCTGATGACAGGTTCCCTTTAACAGGGGCATGGGACTGGGGGCCGCACGAAGCAGCCTGAGGGGCCGCATGCGGCCCGCGGGCCGCGTCTTTGAGACCTCTGATCTAAACCATCTATTGTAGCTCTGGCACTATGTTTAGGGCCGTTGTCCTGCTGGAAGGTGAACCTGCGTGCCCCAGTCTCAAGTCTTTTGCAGCCTCTAACAGGTTTTCCTCTAGATTTGCTTTTATTTAGCTCCATTCATCTTCTCATCAACTCTGACACCTGCTTTCCTGTCCCTGCCAAAGGAAAGCTTCCCCACAGCATGACGCTGTCACCACCAAGTTTGATGTTGAGGATGGTGTTTTCAGGGTGATGAGCAGTGTTAAGGGTGCTTTACACGCTGTGACATCGCTAGCGATCTCGTTAGCGATGTAACACGCCAGATCGCACATACGATTTGCCGAGATCGCACATGTGACCGGCGCTACAAAAAAATAACCTATGTGCGATCTCGGCAAATCTTATCTACGATCTGCCGTGTCCCATCGTTAACGAGATCGCTAGCAATGTTGCAGCGTGTAAAGCAGCCTTTAGTTTTCTGCCACACATAGTATTTTGCATTTAGTCCTACAAATTCTACTTTGGTCTCATCTGAACAGAGCATCTTTTTCCAAATATTAACGGTGTCCCCTACATGGCTTTTTGCAAAATGCAAACAAGACTTTGTATGCCTTGCTTTTGAAAAATGGATTTCTTCTTGCCATAAAGAACAGATTTTTAGAGTGTATGACTAATAATTGTCATGTTGAGAGATTCTCCCTCCTGAACTGTGAATTTCTGCAGTCTCTCCAGAGTGACCATGGGCCTCTCGGCTGCTTCAATTAGTACTCCCCTTGCTTGCGATGTCAGTTTAGGTGGACGGCCATGTCTTGGTAGTTTTGCAGTGGTGCCATACTCCGTCCATTTTTGAAATACGGATTGAACAGTGTTCCGTGAGATGTTGATAGCTTGGATTGTTTGTTTGTTGTTTTTTTAATATCCTAACCCTGTTTTACTCTGCTCCACAACTTTATCCCTGACCTATCTGGTGTGTTACTTGGTTTTCATGATGTCGTTTGATCCTTCATGTTCCCTAACAAACCTCTGAGACCTTCACAGAACAGCTGTAGTTATAGTGACAATAAATTACACACAAGTGGACACAATTTTGTAATTAGGTGACTGCTGGAGGCAATTGGTTACTCAGGATTTTATTTAGCGGTATCAGACTATAGGGGGCTGAAATGCACGTCACTATATTCAGATTTATATTTTTAAAATATTTAGAAAACCATGTATTGTTTCTTTTAAACTTCACAAACACTTGCTACTTAGTGTTGATAGATCACATAAAATCCCAGTACATTTAAGTTTGGGGGTGTAATGTGAAAAAATGTGGAAACATTCATAAGGATGAATAATTTTTAAGGCACTGTAATTTTATTTGTATTAATTTTTGTATTTCTGTCCAGTCCTAATCCAGTGTCATAACTTCAGTAATTGTATTGCAAATATACTGCGAGATGTACACTGTTTTGGATGTAGAAGGTATATTGTGAATGTTTTTATATTATTATTAGAAGCTAAAAGCAAAAGCTAATTACCTTAAAATGTTAGTCGTATTCACAGACCACAACGTTTGAAACTTTTGACCATCCAGCAATTCTGAAACTTCAGATTTCACAATCAATATGTTGTTGTAGTATCTCCCAGGCACATTTAATATATAGAGAATTTTACCAGAGCTAAGATAAAAACAACAATAAAATAGTGTATAAGTACCAGGTAAAAATCACACGATTGGCATTCGATACATGGTTTTGTTCATATCACAGATAGTGGGCATTGGATACTCCTCCGAGCCATGTATCACATGGTGGCATTAGATACACAGCTATGCTATGTCAGTGTATCCTCCTGTAGAGGCTGTACAGCGGCATAGCAGAGCTGAGTCAGTGCGCAGAGCGTGATGATTACACTGCTGTGCTCTGAACTGCAGGCAGACAGTGGAGGAGAGTGGTTACCATCTGGTAATGCACTATTGATCCCAGCGCAAGGCTGCTGATCACTGGCGCAGCAGGTTCCCCATCCCGCACCTCTGATCCCCACACCTTCTTCTGTCACACTAGCGTTCCAGCTCCTTCTGTCACCATACACACTGAACACTGAGACTTGACAGAGGAAAGTAATGTTCGCTTGGCATCAATTTTCTTCCACAGCTGTGACCTGGGCAGCCCAGGAACCATACCCAAATCACAGCTGGGGCAGCACGACGCTGGAGATGCGGTCAGACACTGACCACAGTCTATGCACAGGGGCTGCAGTATTTGAGGTGTGTAACTGTCATGCTCAGACACTTAATCACTAGCAAATTCAAATGGAAGCCCCCAGTGGCTATTGGAAGCACACCTTGAGAAAGTCTGGATAGACGCCATTATGCTGTGGTCTGTACTTGCAGACTTGTCTGTTTATTAAATGCACTGACCTCCATTGACAGAGGACCCCTGTCTGAACAGCATTTACCTTTCCAGAATTGCCCCTCGGTGAGGGATTGTCTGGAGCCTCACAATTGTCAGACTGCACTGCTTAAGCTGCTTTCACACATCCGGTTTTTGCAGTGCGGCACAATTCGGCGCTTTGCAGAAAAACCGCAACCGTTTTTTTTTTGCCGCCGGTTGCGTTTTTTCTGCATAGACTTGCATTAGTGCCGTATTGTGCCGCATGGCCTTGCGTTGCGTCTGGTTTTTGCCGGATGCGGCATATTTAGCCCATGCGTCGGCCGGATGGAACGTTGCCTGGCACGTTTTTTTGTCCAGCGAAAAAACCGCATTGTGCCGGATCCGGCGCAATTTACAATGCAAGGCTAAAGACGCCGGATGCGGTGTCCTGTGGCAAAAACCGCATCCGGCCGCTGCATGCGTTTTTTTGCACTGACCATGCTCAGTATCAAGCCGCATCCGTCAAAAAACGGACGGGACGCATGGAAAAACTTATGCAACAGATCCGTTTTTTTCGCCGCATCCGTTGCATAGGTTTTTGAGCCGGATTGAGCCGCACTGCAAAAACCGGATGTGTGAAAGCAGCCTTAGCCGCTCCATGAATCCACTTTAAAGGGAACCTGTCATCAGAAATTTGGCTTTCAACCTAAATGTTTCCCCCTCTGCAGCTCCTGGGCTGCATTCTAGTAAGGTTTCTGTACTTTTTGTGCCCCCTTTTAAACCAAAATAAATACTTCATAAACTTATACCATTTGGTATGAAAATCTTGTAAATTATCCATGGGGGCGGGCTGTCTGGTGGCGGTTGCTGTCCCTTACGCTGTCCCCCCCACGCTCCAAATCATCCCTCAGGACGCCGCCCACTGCGCCCGAGGTCCCGTGCACGCCAGGACACCTGGTGACGTGGTCGCAGGCACGAGAGTATGGGCGGCGCTCTGATTTTATCGCAAGTGCCCGCCCATACTCTCGTGGCCGCGCTCTCCCCTCTGTACGTCGTTCAGATCCTCTCCGCTTCTCCTGTGGTGGCCTGCTCCGCTCCTCCCATCTATTTCCTGCTGCAGGGTACGATGGGAAGGAGGTGACGTCTGGTCATTTGGCCGGCGCAGAACGCTGGAGGCAGAGGGGAATGGGCAGGCACGAGAGTATGGGCGGGCACTTGCGATGCAATCACAGCGCCGCCCATACTCTCGTACCTGCGACCACGTCACCAGGTGTCCCGGCATGCACGGGACCTCGGGCGCAGTGGGCGGTGTCCTGAGGGATGATTTGGAGCGTGGGGGGACGGCGTAAGGGACAGTAACGGACACCAGACAGCCCGCCCCCATGGAGAATTTACAAGATTTTCATACCAAAAGGTATAACTTTATAAAGTATTTATTTTGGTTCAAAAAGGGGGCACAAAAAGTATAGAAACCTTACTAGAATGCAGCCCAGGAGCTGCAGAGGGGGAAACATTTAGGTTGAAAGCCAAATTTCTGATGACAGGCTCCCTTTAAGGAATTCTACAACTACAAGTCTGTCTCCTAGACAGATAGCTACACCGCTCAGCCGCTCCATGAATCCACACTATGGAATTCTACAACTACAAGTCTGTCTCCTTGGACAGATAGCTACACCGCTCAGCCGCTCCATGAATCCACACTATGGAATTCTACAACTACAAGTCTGTCTCCTAGACAGATAGCTACACCGCTCAGCCGCTCCATGAATACACACTATGGAATTCTACAACTACAAGTCTGTCTCCTAGACAGATAGCTACACCGCTCAGCTGCTCCATGAATACACACTATGGAATTCTACAACTACAAGTCTGTCTCCTGGGCAGATAGCTACACCGCTCAGCCGCTCCATGAATACACACTATGGAATTCTACAACTACAAGTCTGTCTCCTAGACAGATAGCTACACCGCTCAGCCGCTCCATGAATACACACTATGGAATTCTACAACTACAAGTCTGTCTCCTGGGCAGATAGCTACACCACTCAGCTGCTCCATGAATACACACTAAGGAATTCTACAACTACAAGTCTGTCTCCTTGGACAGATAGCTACACCACTCAGCCGCTCCATGAATACACACTATGGAATTCTACAACTACAAGTCTGTCTCCTAGACAGATAGCTTCACCGCTCAGCCGCTCCATGAATACACACTATGGAATTCTACAACTACAAGTCTGTCTCCTAGACAGATAGCTACACCACTCAGCCGCTCCATGAATACACACTAAGGAATTCTACAACTACAAGTCTGTCTCCTGGGCAGATAGCTACACCACTCAGCTGCTCCATGAATACACACTAAGGAATTCTACAACTACAAGTCTGTCTCCTTGGACAGATAGCTACACCGCTCAGCCGCTCCATGAATACACACTATGGAATTCTACAACTACAAGTCTGTCTCCTAGACAGATAGCTACACCGCTCAGCCGCTCCATGAATACACACTATGGAATTCTACAACTACAAGTCTGTCTCCTAGACAGATAGCTACACCGCTCAGCTGCTCCATGAATACACACTAAGGAATTCTACAACTACAAGTCTGTCTCCTAGACAGATAGCTACACCACTCAGCCGCTCCATGAATACACACTAAGGAATTCTACAACTACAAGTCTGTCTCCTAGACAGATAGCTACACCGCTCAGCTGCTCCATGAATACACACTAAGGAATTCTACAACTACAAGTCTGTCTCCTTGGACAGATAGCTACACCGCTCAGCCGCTTCATGAATCCACACTATGGAATTCTACAACTACAAGTATGTCTCCTAGACAGATAGCTACATGGCTCAGCTGCTCCATGAATACACAGTATGGAATTCTACAACTACAAGTCTGTCTCCTAGACAGATAGCTACACCGCTCAGCCGCTCCATGAATCCACACTATGGAATTCTACAACTACAAGTCTGTCTCCTAGACAGATAGCTACACCACTCAGCCGCTCCATGAATACACACTATGGAATTCTACAACTACAAGTCTGTCTCCTAGACAGATAGCTACACCGCTCAGCCGCTCCATGAATCCACACTATGGAATTCTACAACTACAAGTCTGTCTCCTAGACAGATAGCTACACCGCTCAGCCGCTCCATGAATCCACACTATGGAATTCTACAACTACAAGTCTGTCTCCTAGACAGATAGCTACACCGCTCAGCCGCTCCATGAATCCACACTATGGAATTCTACAACTACAAGTCTGTCTCCTAGACAGATAGCTACACCGCTCAGCCGCTCCATGAATCCACACTATGGAATTCTACAACTACAAGTCTGTCTCCTAGACAGATAGCTACACCGCTCAGCCGCTCCATGAATACACACTATGGAATTCTACAACTACAAGTCTGTCTCCTAGACAGATAGCTACACCACTCAGCCGCTCCATGAATACACACTAAGGAATTCTACAACTACAAGTCTGTCTCCTAGACAGATAGCTACACCGCTCAGCCGCTCCATGAATACACACTATGGAATTCTACAACTACAAGTCTGTCTCCTAGACAGATAGCTTCACAGCTCAGCCGCTCCATGAATACACACTATGGAATTCTACAACTACAAGTCTGTCTCCTAGACAGATAGCTACACCGCTCAGCCGCTCCATGAATACACACTATGGAATTCTACAACTACAAGTCTGTCTCCTAGACAGATAGCTACATGGCTCAGCTGCTCCATGAATACACAGTATGGAATTCTACAATTACAAGTCTGTCTCCTAGACAGATAGCTACACCGCTCAGCCGCTCCATGAATACACACTATGGAATTCTACAACTACAAGTCTGTCTCCTAGACAGATAGCTACACCACTCAGCCGCTCCATGAATACACACTAAGGAATTCTACAACTACAAGTCTGTCTCCTAGACAGATAGCTACACCACTCAGCCGCTCCATGAATACACACTATGGAATTCTACAACTACAAGTCTGTCTCCTAGACAGATAGCTACATGGCTCATCCGCTCCATGAATACACACTATGGAATTCTACAACTACAAGTCTGTCTCCTAGACAGATAGCTACACCGCTCAGCTGCTCCATGAATACACACTATGGAATTCTACAACTACAAGTCTGTCTCCTAGACAGATAGCTTCACCGCTCAGCCGCTCCATGAATACACACTATGGAATTCTACAACTACAAGTCTGTCTCCTAGACAGATAGCTACATGGCTCAGCTGCTCCATGAATACACACTATGGAATTCTACAACTACAAGTCTGTCTCCTAGACAGATAGCTTCACCGCTCAGCCGCTCCATGAATACACACTATGGAATTCTACAACTACAAGTCTGTCTCCTAGACAGATAGCTACATGGCTCAGCCGCTCCATGAATACACACTAAGGAATTCTACAACTACAAGTCTGTCTCCTAGACAGATAGCTACACCGCTCAGCCGCTCCATGAATACACACTATGGAATTCTACAACTACAAGTCTGTCTCCTAGACAGATAGCTACACCGCTCAGCTGCTCCATGAATACACACTATGGAATTCTACAACTACAAGTCTGTCTCCTAGACAGATAGCTACACCGCTCAGCCGCTCCATGAACACACACTATGGAATTCTACAACTACAAGTCTGTCTCCTAGACAGATAGCTACACCGCTCAGCTGCTCCATGAATACACACTATGGAATTCTACAACTACAAGTCTGTCTCCTAGACAGATAGCTACACCGCTCAGCCGCTCCATGAATACACACTATGGAATTCTACAACTACAAGTCTGTCTCCTAGACAGATAGCTACATGGCTCAGCTGCTCCATGAATACACAGTATGGAATTCTACAATTACAAGTCTGTCTCCTAGACAGATAGCTACACCGCTCAGCCGCTCCATGAATACACACTATGGAATTCTACAACTACAAGTCTGTCTCCTAGACAGATAGCTACACCGCTCAGCCGCTCCATGAATACACACTATGGAATTCTACAACTACAAGTCTGTCTCCTAGACAGATAGCTACATGGCTCAGCTGCTCCATGAATACACACTAAGGAATTCTACAACTACAAGTCTGTCTCCTTGGACAGATAGCTACACCGCTCAGCCGCTCCATGAATACACACTAAGGAATTCTACAACTACAAGTCTGTCTCCTAGACAGATAGCTACATGGCTCAGCTGCTCCATAAATACAAACTATGGAATTCTACAACTACAAGTCTGTCTCCTAGACAGATAGCTACATGGCTCAGCTGCTCCATAAATACACACTATGGAATTCTACAACTACAAGTCTGTCTCCTAGACAGATAGCTACACCGCTCAGCCGCTCCATGAATACACACTAAGGAATTCTACAACTACAAGTCTGTCTCCTAGACAGATAGCTACATGGCTCAGCTGCTCCATAAATACACACTATGGAATTCTACAACTACAAGTCTGTCTCCTAGACAGATAGCTTCACCGCTCAGCCGCTCCATGAACACACACTAAGCAATTCTAGAACTACAAGTCTGTCACCTCGGCAGATAGCTACACCGCTCAGCCTCCTTTTAGCTTGCATGGAATGATGTGCCAAGTGAGGGTATAATGCATGAATTCACAGCCAGGATTTTGATTATTTCCTTGGCAGGACCTCTGTTAAATGTACATTTTCCCTGCATGGACAGTGAGTAAACAGCTTCATCATCTTCATTTCCCTGACTGCATGCTATGAACTATGTTTTGTTTATTGGTGCCTAATGAAGATATACATGTAAATGCATCCTTCCATTCTTATTTATTGATATACTCAAGTGCCTCCATTGAATCTCCATGCTTGTTATTTGAAAGTTTAATATGGTTCTATGGAAAACGCCCTTTAAACAACCTGCTCCTTATGCCTGCACATAGATAGCATGATTACATTTGTTGCGCAGACTATTTCAGCTCATAAGCGGGCTTTACACACTACGATATCGTTAATGATTTATCGTCTGGGTCACGTTGTTTGTGACGCACATCCGGCGTCATTAACGATATCGCAGTGTGTGACTCTTAGGCGGGCTTTACACGTTGCGACATTGCTACCGATATATCGTCGGGGTCACGTCGTTAGTGACGCACATCCAGCGCCGGCAGCGACATCGCAATGTGTAAATCCTAGGTGCGACGATGAACGAGCGCAAAAACGTAAAAAAATCGCTGATCTGTGTCACGTCGTTCATTTCCATAATGTCGTTACTATTGCAGTTTCAATGTTTGTCGTTCCTGCAGCACCGCACATCGCTGTGTGTGAAACCGCAGGAACGACAAACATCTTCTTACCTCCGTTCACCGGCAATGCGGAAGGAAGGAGGTGGGCGGGATGTTATGTCCCGCTCATCTCCGCCCCTCCGCTTCTATTGGACGGCCGCTTAGTGACGTTGCTGTGACGCCGAACGCACCTCCCCCGTGAAGGAGGGATTGTTTGGCGGTCACTGCGACGTCGCCGAACAGGTATGTGCGTGTGAAGCTGCCGTAGCGATAATGTTCGCTGCGGCAGCAATCACCACATATCGCACACACGACGGGGGTGGGTGCTATCGCGCTCAACATCGCTAGCAATTGCTAGCGATGTCACAACGTGTAAAGCCCGCCTTATGTGCGACCTAAAACGATCGTAAAAGCGGCCAAAATCGTTTGCCGCGGAGAGGTCGTCCTAAAACAAAAAATCGTTCTCTTCTAATTAGCGATGTTGTTCCTCGTTCCTGCGGCAGAACACATCACTATGTGTGACACCGCAGGAGCGAGGAACATCTCCTTACCTGCCTCCACCGCCAATGCGGAAGGAAGGAGATGGGCGGGATGTTTACGTCCCGCTCATCTCCGCCCCTCCGCTTCTATTGGATGGCTGCCGTGTGACGTCGCTGTGACGCTGCACGACCCGCCCCCTTAGAAAGGAGGCAGATCGCCGGCCAGAGCAACGTCGCAGGACAGGTAAGTCCGTGTGACGGGGGTAAGCGAGGTTGTGCGCGACGGGCAGCGATTTGCCTGTGTCGCACAACCGACGGGGGCGGGTACGATCGCTTGCGATCTCGCTAACGAGATCGCAGCGTGTAAAGCCCGCTTTAGAGTTTCAAACACTAAAGTCGGCTATTTTGTACAATTTTTATGCAGTTATGTACTACATGCAAAATAATAATTTGTTTTATTATGGCTTTTGTTTTCTCATTGGCCAGCTGCCAGCTAACCTGACCAGCTAATATTTTTCAATGTTTTATTTTTAAATTGTTTGCATGCACATTATTTTTTTGTATATGCACAATTTTTCCAGTAATGAATTTATTGTTTGGAGAGCTGAGGGGATTTTTTTAATGTAATAAAAATTATACTAATTAATAATTTATTCTCTTGCTTTTATTGGTGTTTATTAGTTCTGGACTGTTGTGATTTTTTTTTCTTTTTTTCCACTACATACAGCATTTTCATTGCATTTTCGAAAAAACAGATGTGGGCATCCAAAAAAAATGTGCAATTTTTGCGTTTCATTGTTTTTTCTCTTTGGCATTTACCATATGGCCTAATTATTTTTTATATATTATTGGATAGGAATTTTACTACTTTATTTTTAAACTGGAAAAACCGGGAGGATTTACTTTTTTCTCTCGGTATTTTTAATTCCCTTAGGCGACTTGAACCTGTGATCCTTTGATCACTTGTTTATACTGTGGCTGTGCCTTCACAAAATCCTCGACTGCCATGGTAACCTATTATCGCCCCGCAATTGTGTCAAAAGTAGCTCACGGAAGTAAATGCATGCCCACTGGCAATTGCTCCATTTAAATGCCAATGTCAGTGATTAATTATTATGGTGTCAAACACCAGACATCGGAGCTCTGGTCGCTGCTGTTACAGAGAGGTGCCTGTATAAAAAGACCTTAACCCCTTAACATATTATGTAAGTCATGGCTCGTCTCCCTGCCTTTGATGCTGGCTCATATGCCGAACCCGCAGCTTTTCCCTCACGACACCTGATCTGATCAGCCAACATCTGCCTCTAACAGCCACGGGTGGATCGGAGCTCTACCCATGGCTGTTAACCCATTAAATCATGCTTAGTCGCTGACAGCGAGATTTAACAAGCAATGGTGGGGATTAGGCCATTCCCAGCTCCAATCGGCGGCCGCATGATATGATCGCGGGACGTTAATGGGTTGTCAAGACAGCTGGGAGTCAGATGATGACCTGTGTGTGCCATGATGCTCTTCCAGTGAATGATGGCTGCGAGCCGGCATTCATAGGAAATTGAGATTTCTGCTATACAGGTGATGATCGCAACTTCAAGTCCCCTAGGGGCCTAGTAAAAACAGTAAAAAAATAAAATAAAAAAAAGTTTTAAAAATCTGAGAAATATAAAAAAGTTCAAAACACCTCCCTGTTGTCTCATTAAAAACAAAACAATTAAACAATAATACAAAAAAAATCAATACACATTTAGTATAGCTGTGTTCAGAAATGTCCGATCTATCAAAATATAAAATTAATTAAAAAATGCAATGTTTAGAGAACATAATGAGAAAAAAAAAACTAACTGCCAGAATTGCAGTTTTTTGGCCGCCACAACAAATGTAAAAAATGAAATAACAGGTGATCAATAAAAACATCAGATCAGGGTGTAAAAAACAAGCCCTCACACAGCCTCAGATCCCAAAAACTGAAAATGTTATGGCTCTTGGAAAATCGTGACATGCAAAAAAAATGTTTTCTTCGAAATTTCAAACAATTTTTCAGCACAGAAATAAAAGAAACAAAAACTATACATGTTTGGTCTCTACATAATCGTACTGACCTGAAGAGAGAATCATACTGTCTGGTTAGTTTCATGATAAAATGAACACTGGAAATAAGAAACCAAAATACAATTGCAAAATTGCACTTTTTTCTATTTCGCCACATTTCCCCATACCGCAAAATACAAGACCTCACACGGCTATTTCGACAGAAAAATTAAAAAATTATGGCTCTTGGAAAAAACGAAAATGCAAACACAAAAAATTGTCCGGTCTTTTAAGGGGTTGTCTACGTTTGGCACAAAAACCTGCAGTCACTCTATGTGACTCCAGACTTGTGAATACTCGCAGCAAGCACACTGTGACCGCAAGGATGTAATATAAATACTTCCTGCTCAGCGTCATATCCAGAGGTTATGTTTTCAAAATAGATGTACGAGTGCTGCCAACATTGCTGCAGAGGTTAGAGGGGTGGGGGGGTCCGCCTGTCAGTGTTCAGACCATACGCCGCAAACTGCATCAAATTGGTCTGCATAGCTGTCATCCCAGAAGGTAGTCTCTTCTAAAGATGATGCACAAGAAAGCCTGCAGTTTGCTGAAGACAAGCAGACTAAGCACATGGATTATTGCAAACATTTCCTGTGGTCTGATGAGACCAAGATACACGTATTTAGCTCAGATTGTATTCCACACATGCTTGACACTAAAACAAGTGTGTCTTGCCTACAGTTAAGCATGGTGGTGGGAGTGTCATGCTTTGGGGCTGCATGAGTGCTGTCGGCTGTGGGGAGGTACAGTTCATGGAGGACACCGTGATTGCCAACATGTACTGTGACATCCTGAAGTAAGGCACGATCCCCTCCCTTCAGAAACTGGGCCACAGGGCTGTATTGCAACATGATAATGAACCCAAACACACCTCCAAGACAACCACTGCCTAGTTAAAGAAACTGAGGGTAAAAGTGCTGGACAGGCAAAGCATGTCTCCAGACCTAAACCCTAATGACCATCTGTGGAACCTCCTCAAATGGAAGGTGGAGGCGCTCAAGGTCTCTAACATCCACCAGCTCCATGATGTTGTCATGGAGGCTGGAAGAGGATCCAGTGACTATTGTGAAGTTCTAGCGAACTCCATGCCCAAAAGAGGGAAGGCAGTGCTGGAAAATAATGGTGGTCACTTAGGGGTGTACTCACCTTTGTTGCCAGTGGTTTAGACATTAAAATGGTTGTGTGTTGAGTTATTTAGAGGATGCATCAAATTTACACTGTAACATGTACGCTGACTACTTTACTTTGTATCAAAGCGTCATATCTTCAGTATTGTCCCATGAAAAGATATAATTAAAACATTTTTAAAAATGTGAGGGGTGTACACACTTTTGTGATATAAAAACACATATACACACACACACACTTTTTTTGACCGTTGAAGGTAACAAAAAATGTCCTACTAATAAACTTCTCTAGAGGTGTAAGGAAGTAGAAGGAAGTAGGGGTAAAGATCACTAATTTGAATGCAGTTGGGTAGAATAGGGAGATAATAAATCTATTGTTTGTGTGTCTGCAGCATCTGTATTATACACAACATTTCCACGTGTACAGATTATACACACTCAACTCTGCTGTATATATACACAAAGCTCTGCTACATAAACACGCAGCTTAACTACATCATCAAAACACACAGCTCAGCTACGACACACTCATCTCAGCTACATAATCAAAAAACATCCAGCTCAACCAACACACTCGGCTCAGCTACATCATTAAAATACACAAAGAGCTCAGCTACAACACATTTAGCTCAACTAGATCATTACAACACATCCATATTATACCTGGAAGAAGTTGTTATGGGAATGAACCCTGCAGATAGATTTCTTTGTGCCTCCCAGTCAGAATCCTTAGCAGTGGGTAACTGTTTTGCTTCCGATTCTGCAGTATGGGAACACAGGGCGCTGATAGAGTATGCAGCGATGGAGCTACCTGTTGGAGGATAATAAAACCTTGTGTCACAACTCAACAACAGTTTTTTTTAATATATTATATATGTGTATGGCTGAAAGTATTGGCACCCTTGAAATCGTTCCAGAATATGAAGTTTTTCTCCCTTACAATTACACATATTTTGTTATACACGTTTATTTCCGTTGTGTGTATTGGAACAGCACAAAAATCTCGATTACTTACCGGTAATGGTTTTTTCCAGAACCCTCGACAGCACCACCAGAGAGAGAGGTCCACCCATCTTAGGACAGGAAATGCACTGAAATAAAAGGGCGGCATCTCTCTACTGCTTAGTTAGGTTACAGAGCACAGAGAGGAATACAAGAAAGCATATTAATGAAAACCAACACCAACATAAACACCGCAAAACTGTGGATACCAACCACTGAAAGGTGAATTTGGAAAAGAGGTGGGAAGTGGTGGCGCTGTTGTGGGTTCTGGAAAAAACCTTTACCGGTAAGTAATCAAGATTTTTCCCTTCACCACGACAGTGCCACCAGAGAGATTCTGATAAACAAACCAAACCACTAGGGCGGGACCACAGCCTGTAGAACTCTTCTACCAAAAGTCAAATCCACAGTGGCAGACAAATTTAATCTATAGTGATTAAAGAAGGTAGTAGGAGAGGACCAGGTTGTCGCCTTACAGATTTGTTTCAGAGGCACATCTACACACTCAGCCCAGGAGGTCGCCACAGATCTAGTAGAATGTGCAGTAATACCCTGCGGCACTGGTCTATTCTGGGCAAAATAGTCCTCCATAATTGCCTTTTTAACCCACCTAGCTATGGATCCCTTAAAAACTGAAAGACCCTTCCTAGAAACATTGAAGCAAACAAACAACGCAAGGACTAGTGACATCTAGGTAATGAAGTAAAGTTCTCCTGACGTCTAAGGTATAGAGCCTTTCCTCTTTTGGATTTCTAGGCGCAGAAAAGAAGGAGGGAAGGACTATTTCCTGAGATCTGTGGAAAGTCCTGGTCACCTTAGGCAAATAAGCAGGATCCATGCATAGGATAAGGCTATGTGCGCACGTTGCGTACTTCACTGCAGAAATTTCTGCAGCGATCTGAAGAGCACATGTGCGCTTTAAATCGCTGCAGAAATGTCCGTAGTGAAAAAAAAAAAAAGCCGATTCCATGCGCTCTGCCTGCAGCTCCTGCCATAGACAGAGCAGGAGCTGCCGGCAAAGCGCACGGAAGAAGTGACATGTCACTTCTTAGAACGCAGCGCTTCGGCAGTAGCCGTAGCGCTGCGCTCTAAAACACCACGTGCGCACGGCCCCTACACAATCTCCATAGACTGTGCAGGGGACGCAGGACGCATGTAGTTACGCTGCGCTACAAAGCGCAACGTAACTGCATGTATTTACGCAACGTGCGCACATAGCCTTACTCTGTCTTCCAGGATCCGCGTATAAAGGGGACTGACAAAAAGGGCGTGAAGATCACTCACCCTCCTATCTTAAGGATAAGGCACCTGTTTGTGGACTGAGATGTAGACTCGCCCTGTCTTCCCAGGTCTTCTTTAAAACTGCTGGTATCAAAATCAGCAGGGGAAAGGCATAAAGGAGACCTGAGTCCCATGAATTCTGGAAGACGTCCACTGTCCAAGGATTGTCGCAGGGTTCAGAGTTCGTGTGCAGATACCATTCCCCCTGACGTACCAGACTTCGGCTAAGGAAATCGGCTGTAATATTGCTGGACACCCCCCGAATATGCAGTGCCGAGAGGCAAGAGAGATGAATCTGTGCCAGGGAAAAAATGCCTCGAGCTGTCTCCATCAGGGAGGGAGGTCTTGTACCCCACTTGTCAATATGATAAGAAATCGCAACCCTGATGTCTGAGAGAACCCGCACGTGGCGACTTGCTAGAGCATAGCTTTCTGAAATTTGAGGAACCTTGACTTTCTCGAGGACTCCAACATCCATGAGTTACGTGATTCCTCAAGTGGGCCTGGACCTATCCCCCAATCCTGCGTCCTGTCCTGAAGGAAAAACACCCCCGGAGATGCTACCGGGGCTAAAGCTGATGATGTGGCATTAAGCCAGTCCTCTAGCAGGCGCTCAGCCTGAGGACAGCCGTCCTTCACCGTGGCAGCACCACAGCTCTTCGGGGTCTCCCAACCTGGGACAGGAAGCCGAACTGATGCGGTAGAGAGGTGCAGCCCTTTTATTTCAGTGGGTTACCTGTCCTAAGATGGGTGGACCTCTCTACCTGTTGGCACTGTCGTGGTGAAGGGAAAAAAAAAAAAAGAGAAAAAAAGGCAAATTTGTACATAATTTCACACAAAACCCCCAAAATGGGCAAGACAAAATTGTTGTCACCCTCAACTTAATACTTCGTTGCACATCCTTTGGAATAAATAACTGCAATCAATCACTTCCTATAACCAACAACAAGCTTCTTACACCTGTTACCTGGAATTTTGGACTCTTCTCTTGCAAACTGCTTCGGCTTGCTCATATTTGAAGGTGCCTTCTCCCAACAGCAATTTTAAGATCTCTCCACAGGTGTCAGTAGGATTTAGATCCGGACTTATTGCTGGACACTTCAGAACTCTCCAACGCTTTGTTTCCATCCATTTCTGATGCTTCCTTGACGTATGCTTGGGCTCATTGTCCTGCTGGAAGACTCATGACCTAAGATGCAAACTCAGCTTTCTGACGCTAGGCATTACATTGCCACCAAAATTCCTTTGGTAATCTTCAGATCTCATGATGCCTTGCACACAGTCAAGCCACTCAGTGAAAGAGGCAGCAAAACAACCCCAAAACATTTTTGAGCCTCCACCATATTTGACTAAAGATCCTGTGTTCTGTTCTTTGTAGGCCTCATTCCATTTTCAGTAAACAGTAGAATGATGTGCTTTACCAAAAAGCTCTATCTTGGTCTCATCTGTGCACAAAACACTTTCTCAGAAGGATTATGGCTTACGCATTTACATTTTGGCAAACTGCAGTCTACCTTTTTTTACGTCTCTCTGTCAGCGTTTCATTTCATTCACAAGTCAACGAATAGTTTGCGCTGACACTGATGCACCCTGAACCAGCAGGACAGCTTGAATTTCTTTGGAATCTGATTGAAGCTGCATATCCACCAACCAGACTATCCTGCACTGCAAAGTTTCATCAATTTTCCTCAGCCGTCCATGTCCAGGGAGATTAGCTACAGTGCATGGATTGTAAACGTCTTGATTACACTACAGTTCAAAAGTTTGGGGTCACCCAGACAATTTTGTCTTTTCCATGAAAAATCATACTTTTATTTATCAAATGAGTTGCATAATGAATAGAAAATTTAGTCAAGATATTGACTAGGTTAGAAATTGAAATAATAAATTTTTCCTTCAAACTTTGCTTTCGTCAAAGAATGCTCCCTTCTCAGCAATTACAGTTTTGCAGACCTTTGGCATTCTAGCTGTTAATTTGCAGAGGTAATCTGGAAATATTTCACCCCATGCTTCCAGAAGCCCCTCCCACAAGTTGGATTGTCTTGATGGACACTTTTTGCTTACCATACGGTCAAGCTGCTCCCACAACAGCTCAATAGGGTTGGGATCTGGTGACGGTGCTGGCCCCTCCATTACAGATAGAATACCAGCTGCCTGCTTCTTCCCCAAATAGTTCATGCATAATTTGGAGGTGTGCTTTGGGTCATTGTTCTGTTGTAGGATGAAATTGGCTCCAATCAAGCGCTGTCCACAGGGTATAGCATTGCAAAATGGAGTGATAGCCTTCCTTATTCAAAATCCCTTTACCTTGTACAAATCTCCCACTTTACCAGCACCAAAGTAACCCCATACCATCACATTACCTCCACCATGCTTGACAGATGGTGTCAGGCACTCTACCAGCATCTTTTCAGTTGTTCTGCGTCTCACAAATGTTCTTCTGTGTGATCCAAACACCTCGAACTTCAAATCGTCTGTCATAACACTTTTTTCCAATCTTCCTCAGTCCAATGTCTATGTTCTTTTGCCCATATTAATCTTTTCCTTTTATTAGCCAGTCTCAGATATGGCTTTTTCTTTCCCACTCTGCACTGAAGGCCAGCATCCCGGAGTCGCCTCTTTACTGTAGACGTTGGGTACTATTTAATGAAGCTGCCAGTTGAGGCGTCGATTTCTCAAACTAGAGACTCTAATGTAATGTTGCTCAGAAAAAAAGAAGCAAGCACGATCTAAAATTGGCATGCATCATATAAAAAGTGCGAATACACAGATTTATTCCAACTGTACTACAATAAAAAATGAGATTTTTAGCAATTGATCAATTCTTTGGTTGCTGTCTGGCACTGGGAGGGTCAGTTCTGATATAGTCCTGGTATGTGTAGAGCTTGCTCCACATGCTGGGACCTGGGCTGGCCTCTATCCACAATTGCCTCTTTTGCAACATAGAAGCGGTTATATATACAGGTTACAGGTATGTGTGCTCCAATATGGTTCTGCTTTTAACTTTATCTAGGAGGCCGCATGGCACATGACATACAGAATATAGTGTAGGACCCCCCTATTGAGATTTGCCGTGACGTTGGCAGGGGTGGCTCAAAGAATTGATCAATTATTTGCTAAAAATCTCATTTATATTACAGTACAGTTGGAATATAGTTGGAAATCTGTGAATTTGCACTTTTTATATGATGCATGCCATTTTCAGATCGTGCTGGCTCCCCTCTCTCTCTGTAATGTTGCTCAGTTGTGCAGTGGGGCCTCCCACTTCTCTTTCTACTCTGGTTAGAGCCTGTTTGTGCTCTCCTCTGAAGGGAGTAGTACACACCGTTGTAGGAAATCTTCAGTTTCTTGACAATTTCTCGCATGGACTATCCTATATTTCTAAGAACAAGAATAGACTATTGAGTTTCACCTGAAAGTTCTCTTTTTCTGGCCATTTTGAGAGTTTAATGGAACCAACAAATGTAATGCTTCAGATTCTCAACTAGCTCAAAAGAAGGTCAGTTTCTTTAATCAGCAAAACTGTTTTCAGCTGTGCTAACATACTTGCACAAGGGTTTTCAAGAGATTTCTAAACATCCATTAGCCTTCTAACATAGTTAGCAAACACAATGTACTATTAGAACACTGGAGTGGTGGTTTTTGGGCCTCTATACACTTATGTAGATATTGCATTAAAAACCAGACGGTTGAACTTAGAACAGTCATTTACCACATTAACAATGTATAGAATGTATTTCTGTTTAATTTAATGTTAGCTTCATTGAAAAGAAAATGTACTTTTCTTTAAAAAATAAGGAAATATCTAAGTGACCCTAAACTTTTGAACTGTAGTGTATTTTGTGCACCATGGATAAAGGAACATGAAGATCTCTGGAGATGGACTTATAACCTTGAGATTGTTATTGATTGATATTTTTCAACAATTTTGATTCTCAAGTCCTCAGACAGTTCGGTTTTCCTCTTTCTGTTCTTCATGATTAGTGTGGCACACACAGACACACAATGCAAATTTTGCGTCAACTTCTCCCCTTTTTATATGGTTTCAGGTGTCATTTTCATATTGCTCATACCTGTTATTTGCCACAGGTGAGTTTGAATGAGCATCACATGCTTGAAACAAAGTTGTTTACCCACAGTTTTGGAACGGTGCCAAGAATTTTGTCAGGCCTATTTTGGGAGTTTTGTGTGAAATTATGTCCAATTTGCGTTTTTTTTTGTCTTGTTCCAATACACACAAAGGAAATAAACATGTGTATAACAAAACGTGTGTAAGTGCAATAAATTAATGGGAGAAATACTTTATTTTCTGGAACAATTTGAACGGTGCCCAGTGCCTTGAAAAAGTATCATTTTCCACATGTTTTTCACATTACACTCATAAACTAGTGACCAGGTTACATTTTTCACTTTTGTGTCACACCACAGAAAAAAAGTTGATAAATATAATTTCCCTCATGTCTGCTGTACATCATCACCCTCTGTTCTTTATGTTGTTAGGATGTTAGACGGTTTTAAGTTGTAACACAATTTTTCATTTTTTTTACGGAAATTTATAAAACTTATTTTTTACCACCTAATTTCTGAACAGGTCACTAGAGCCAGCAGACACTATGGGAGTTATTTGACCGTTACATACCATGGAAACCATCAGGACCCCACAATCATGATCTCAAAGTGTTGATGGGGTTCCAGAAGGAGCCCCCCACACTCTGTTAACAATTTAGATGCCGTAGTCACTACTGACAGTATCATATAAGGGTTTACACGGCTATGGCCGATGCCAACACTGATCATGACTGATGCAGCAGTGTCAGCTATAGTGTACAGCTGCTGCACTTTCACCTGTCGAGGGAAGCTATTCTTTCATATCGGAGGTCATTAAAAACACGTATTGGTGATCACTAAGGACTTAAATGTATTTTATTGGGATTATATGTGATTTATTAACACTAATGAGTAAGTATTTGTGAAGTATAAAGAAAATGATACATGTTTTTCTAAATATTTTAAAATTATGAATCTGAAAATTGTGATGTGCATTTGTATTCAGCCCCCTGAGTCAATACTTTGTAGGACCACCATTTTCTGCAAGTCTTTTGAGCTGTGTTTCTACCAGTTTTGCACATCTGAAGGCTGACATTTGTGCCTATTCTTCTTTGCAAAATAACTTTAGCTCAGTGAGATTGGATGGAGGTGTCTGTGAACAGCAATTTTTAAGTCTTGCCACAGATTTTCAATGGGATTTAGGTCTGGACTGTGACTGGGCCATTTACACACATGGATATGCTTTGATCTAAACCATTCATTGTAGTTTATCAATATGTTTAGGGTCGTTGTCCTGTCCTGTCCTCAATCTTATCTTTTGCAGCCTCTACCAGGTTTTTTCTCCAAGATTGCCCTGTATTTAACTCCATCCATCTTCCCATCACCTCTGACCGGCTTCCCTGTCACTGTTGAAGAAAAGCCTCCCCATAGCAGGATGCTGCCACCATGTTTGACATTGGGGATGGTGGCTTCTGCATGCAGCATATCACATATATACATACATATTATGATAAATAACTGTGTATATACAATAAATATTTAATTATTTCACCTTTATAGAACAGGACATATTGTGCCTTTGACTTTGTTACATGAGTGTAGTAACCACTTGGTTGCTCACTACTAATTGTCCATTTCTGTCCAATGCCATTTCCATTTTTTCCTGAAAATATAGCACTCTGTAGCTATAAAAAGAAACAATACACAATTAATAAAGCATATACAGAGAAATTCTAAAAAATAAAAGCATGTTCTATGTTAATGTAGTTTGTTGATCTTGGGTCACATTATTTATTATTATTTATCCTAATTCTGCTGTCATTTTCTAACAGCTAGTTGTCTACGCTCCCACAATGCATTCCTTTCTGGTAATAAGAATTTTAGCAGGATTCTGGATATCAATCAAACATGAAAGGGAACAATAGAAAAAAATAATGTATATAAAACATCAGTAATAGTCAAATAAATCAAAGTAACGTATTTTAAAAGGTTATAACAAATGTTAGAACAAATGTCACAGTTACATAATGTTAAGATTGAAAGTAGACAGGGATCCAGCAGACTAACTGAAACCCTACAAATCAACCAAATGAAGGCAAAGTCCCCATGACGCAGATACTATTAGGGGAAAATTAATTCACAAATCCCAACACGGCAATTACAATACATTCCTGGATCAGTGTCCTATCTCCAGAGGTCAGGAACCATTTAACTTACAACATTATAAATCTTAAGAAAGGCATCTAGGCTTTTCTAGAACATTAATGAATAAACTACATAATCCTAGGAGTAAATAGATAATTATAAAGATTTCTGTACAGTCCATTAATATGTATTTGCACATAGTGATTGGATTTGATTTTCCACAGCTGATCTGAACATAAATGATTAATTGGATGGGTCGCTATCTATTAACAGTTTTTATCTGTAAGTGTCATAACATAAAGTTCCTTTTTAACCGGTTGCATCAACAAGCAATTATTTGCAGTCTGATTGCATCTACAATCGTTTCATTTAATTTGTGTTTAATTGCAAATTAAAGGGAACCTGTCATGTAAAAAACACTATTAACCTGCAGATATGGGGTTAACCTGCACTTCAATAGTGTTTTACGCTATGCAGCTGCCACACAAAGCGTGTAGCATAGTTCTTCTGATTCACGGTAACTTACCTCATGTTCAGGGCATTACAGGACCTTAGACATCCATGGTTATGACCACCAGCAACTAACTAAATGTGACTATATGAGGGGTTGTAACCATGGATTCCTAAAGTCCTGCACATGAGGTAAGCAACATAGTGAATCAGAAGAACTATACTACATTTCTAATTGGAGGTATTAGCTAATACTATTATTATTACACCTACTACATACTAGGATAGGAGATGGGAATAACCCTTTAACTTTATTCCTCCCAGCAGCCTCCGACTTTCAGTCATAGGGCGAGGACAGTGCAGTTTCAGACTCCACTCAATATATAATGACTGACAGCTGTTAACCTCGCACCAGCAATTACTGACACATCAGTCAGTGCCAGGGCATGGTTGCAGCTGCTGCTCATTATGAACGGAGTGATGATTGAAGCCGAGACCCTAATACGGAAACCCCAAAGCTGCTAGGATGAATGCAGGTAATTTCCTCCTGGCAGTAGGGCTCTCAGTGCGACGGCTGCACAGTATGAGAACACTCCTGACAAAGCCGCTGTGTTGATGAAATGTGCGTCAGGACTCCCATAATTTTCCTGTGCCTCCAGTCTTAGGCTGCCTGCAGATGAGGTCTTCAGGTATTTAACTGCATATTGGCTACTATTTGGATGTTTCCCTTTTTTGCACTGGCACAGTTGCCTTGGTGGGGTTTGTTACCTGCCCTTTGTGGGTTTAGCAATTTCTATTATAGACTACCCAACTAATGTGACAGGAAATTTTGCATGGAGCACCAGGGGAGCGATGTCTTCTATTGCCTCTGAGTAGCTGTTATTTACATCTACCTATTAATACCATTGTTTGTCTGTCTGCACTGTTTTTGGTTCTCCTTCTATTTGGTTCCCTCTTTCTGGTGATTTTATGATATTCTCAAGATTTAGGGTTCCTTGGTTTTGGTCTACTACTGACCTGCAGACTAACCCTATATCTGCAGGTTATTAGTGTTTTTTGATAGGACAGGTTCACTTTAAAAATAATTGTCAGTAGGACACTGTCCTGCATAAATGAAGAGACGTGTTGGCAACAATATGCAAACTTAAAGGGGTTATCCGGCTTCTTTTCACTTTTTTTTTTTATTACCCTATTGGGCTACATTGGGGCAAGTAAGTAGATAGAGACCACTTACCTGCCCTGCTGTCAGCCCCTCTCCCCCGGCTCAGAGTGGTCATGTGACCGCTCCTGCCGAGATTTTGCTGCTTCCGGTCATTTCATGTCAACATGGGCAGGGCCATGTTGACATGCAAATGTGGAACAGCATGTCGCCTCCCTGCTGGGCGGGTACAGTATGTGGAGTCACCGCCCCCTTCCCTGCACCCTGCCACACATTCCCCCGCACCCTTACTCCTCCCCACAAACAAAGAGTAGTCATAAATGGTACATTCTCTAAATGGGCTATAGTCAGCAGTGGGGTGCCGCAGGGATCTGTGCTTGGACCGATTCTTTTTAATCTCTTTATTAATGACCTTGTGGATGGGATTGATAGTACAGTGTCAGTCTTTGCCGATGACACCAAACTATGTAGGATATTAAAAACTGACCTGGATAGTACAATATTACAAAAAGATCTGGATAAGATGTCAGAATGGGCAGATACTTGGCAAATGAGATTTAATGTTGATAAATGTAAAGTAATGCACCTAGGACGGAGTAATCCTATAGCTGCGTATACATTAAATGGAAGTAAACTCGGGACTACAGAACAGGAGAAGGACTTGGGTATTCTCATTACAAATAAGCTGAGCAGCAGCACTCAATGTCAAGCAGCAGCTGCTAAAGCAAACAAGATTCTAGGGTGTATAAAAAGAGAGATTAGATCCCGTGATCCCAACGTATTGTTACCCCTCTATAAATCACTTGTAAGGCCACATCTGGAATACGGGATCCAGTTTTGGGCTCCACATTTTAAAAAGGACATTCAGAAGTTAGAGTCAGTTCAAAGGCGGGCAACTAGACTATTACAAGGAATGGAAGGCCTCCCATATGATGGCAGGTTGAAAAAGTTAGATATGTTTAGCTTAGAAAAAAGACGTCTCAGAGGAGATCTCATTTATATGTATAAATACATGTGTGGTCAATATAAAGGACTGGCACATGACTTATTTCTTCCGAAAACAATACTAAGGACCAGGGGGCACTCACTGCGAGTGGAAGAAAAGCGATTCCGACACCTAAATAGGAAAGGGTTCTTTACAGTTAGAGTGGTCAGACTGTGGAATGCCCTACCACAAGAGGTTGTAATGGCAGATACTATAACAGCTTTTAAAAAAGGGCTGGATGATTTCCTCAGTACACAAAACATTGTTGGTTATAAATGACTTAGTGACTAAATGTAGAACTGGTGGAGGAAGGTTGAACTAGATGGACCTAGGTCTTTTTTCAACCTAAGTAACTATGTAACCTCCCCCTGCACTGCTGTGGGGTCCGTGACCTGGGGGAGGGGCCTGGCAGCGGCTGCCGTGGTGTCAGCGCCAGCACCGGGCCCCCTGCTCAGAATCGCACATTCAAATGTACCGGCATCGCAGATCACAGATGCCGGTACATTTGAAAGTGCTGATGAGAAGGAGCGCAGCTTCTCATCACTGCCCCGCTGTCTGTGCTCTCTTCAGCACAGTGGTGACGTCACTACTGTGCTGATATAGCCAGAGCACAGACAGAGCGCGAACGTGCAGGAGCAGTGGGGACCGAGGACGGTTGAGTATGCACTCCCTACATGTGTTTCCTATGGGGATGGGGGATGGGGGGGGGGGGGTCGGTGCAGAGCCCTGTCTGTGTGCGGTGCAGAGCCCTGTCTGTGTGCGGTGCAGAGCCCTGTCTGTGTGCGGTGCAGAGCCCTGTCTGTGTGCGGTGCAGAGCCCTGTCTGTGTGCGTGCGGTGCAGATCCCTATAGGTGTGCGCGTGCGGTGCAGAGCCATATGTGTGCGCGTGCGGTGCAGAGCCATATGTGTGCGGTGCAGAGCCATATGTGTGCGTGTGCGGTGCAGAGCCATGTGTGTGCGGTGCAGAGCCATGTGTGTGCGGTGCAGAGCCATGTGTGTGCGGTGCAGAGCCATGTGCGTGCGGTGCAGAGCCATGTGCGTGCGGTGCAGAGCCATGTGCGTGCGGTACAGAGCCATGGGCGTGCGGTACAGAGCCATGGGCGTGCGGTACAGAGCCATGGGCGTGCGGTACAGAGCCATGGGCGTGCGGTACAGAGCCATGGGCGTGCGGTACAGAGCCATGGGCGTGCGGTACAGAGCCATGTGCGTGCGGTGCAGAGCCATATGCGTGAGGTGCAGAGCCATATGCGTGAGGTGCAGAGCCATATGCGTGAGGTGCAGAGCCATATGTGTGAGGTGCAGAGCCATATGCGTGCAGTGCAGAGCCATATGTGTGCGCGTGCGGTGCAGAGCCATATTTGTGCGGTGCAGAGCCATATGTGTGCGTGTGCGGTGCAGAGCCCTATGTGGGGCTGTTATTTGCAATGCTGTAGTGATAACAGGTCAGTGCTGGGGCAGAATACTGACAGGGAATGTGTGCAGGGGGCGGGCAGGGGGCGAGGCTGGACACTGGGGTGGGGCTGGAAACTGAGGTCGGGCGGTGCCAGCTCTGACTGAGGTTTTGCACAGGAAGTGGTCAGTTTGCTAGAGCTGAATGTAAACAAAGAGCTGCAGCGCCCTGCAATAAAGGGTGAATTCAAGAGGAACAAAAGTTAGAAAACAAAAAATAACAATGTAGGGGTGATTTATATGACAATACAGCACAGATTAGCTTAAACTCCAAAAATGTTGAGTTTATGTCGGACAACTCCTTTAATGATTGTTGGAGCCCATACAGTTTGCATCTGCTAGTGTAAAGGGGCCTGAGCGAGAGTCAAACAATTTGTTCTATCATTCATTAGTGCACATTACGGCCAGAAATGTACTTTGCTATGTAAGCGGTCGCTAAGGGACTCTGTAGTCTGGGTCAGAGTAAAATTTACAGCCCCAGGAAAGGAGCAGGGTGTATCATATTAGGTTGGGGTCTAATGCCTCCTCACTAGTCTAATCAGATTTCTAGATTTGCACTGAGGGAAACACTTGTGTCTGCAAATGGGGTTCCCTAAGCCCCCATCACATTTAACGACTTACCAGCGATCCCGAAAACAATGCGACCTGATAAGGATCGCTGGTAAGTCGCAGGGAGGACGCTGGTGAGATGTCACACAGTCAGACCTTACCAGCGACGCAGTAACGATCAGCGACCTGTATAACGATGAGCGACCTGCATAGGAGGTTGTTGGCAGGTGTCAAACACAGCAATGCGTCCTGCCCAGCAGGACATCGGCTTTGAAGAAAATAAACCAGAACAGTGTGTAACGATCAGCGATTTCACAGCAGGGGCCAGGTCGCTGCTTAGTTTCACACATAATGAGATCACAGGTGAGACCCCTATTACGTCACAAAACCTGTGACTCAGCAGCGATCTCGTTATGTGAGAAGTACCCCTTAGTTTGGCCTCTTATCCTAAGTTATGTGGCAAGGATTGTAAAAAGGGTTGATATTGATTTTAAGGATTGCTAAGTTCAATAGGTGCTCTAGAGTTTAAAGCTGGGTTCACACATAGCGACAATGACGTCGCTGTTACGTCACCATTTTCTGTGACGCAACAGCGACCTTATAAGTCGCTGTTATGATTGCTGCTTAGCTGTCAAACACAGCAGACGCAGCAGTGATCATAACGACACGCGTCGCTATGCTACATGTGCAGAGAGCAGGGAGCCGCGCACACTGCTTAGCGCTGGCTCCCTGCACTCCTAGCTACAGTACACATTGGGTTAATTACCCGATGTGTACTGCAGCTACATGTGCAGAGAGCAGGGAGCTGGCACTGGCAGTGAGAGCGGCGGACGCTGGTAACGAAGGTAAACATCGGGTAACCAGGGAAAGGTCTTCCCTTGGTTACCCGATGTTTACCCTGGTTACAGCTTACCGCATATGCCGGCTCCTGCTCCCTGGTCGCTTCATTTCGTTGCTCTCTCGCTGTCACACACAGCGATGTGTGTGTCACAGCGGGAGAGCAATGACCAAAAAATGAAGCTGAACATTCAGCAACGAGCAGTGACCTCACAGCAGGGGCCAGCTCGTTGCTGGATGTCACACACAGCGACAGCGACGGGACGTCGCTGCTACGTCACAGAAAATGGTGACGTAGCAGCGACGTCGTTGTCGTCGTCGCTGTGTGTGACACCACCTTACAGTGCCTACAAGTAGTATTCAACCCCCTGCAGATTTAGCAGGTTTGATAAGATGCAAATAAGTTAGAGCCTGCAAACTTCAAACAAGAGCAGGATTTATTAACAGATGCATAAATCTTACAAACCAACAAGTTATGTTGCTCAGTTAAATTTTAATAAATTTTCAACATAAAAGTGTGGGTCAATTATTATTCAACCCCTAGGTTTAATATTTTGTGGAATAACCCTTGTTTGCAATTACAGCTAATAATCGTCTTTTATAAGACCTGATCAGGCCGGCACAGGTCTCTGGAGTTATCTTGGCCCACTCCTCCATGCAGATCTTCTCCAAGTTATCTAGGTTCTTTGGGTGTCTCATGTGGACTTTAATCTTGAGCTCCTTCCACAAGTTTTCAATTGGGTTAAGGTCAGGAGACTGACTAGGCCACTGCAACACCTTGATTTTTTCCCTCTTGAACCAGGCCTTAGTTTTCTTGGCTGTGTGCTTTGGGTCGTTGTCTTGTTGGAAGATGAAATGACGACCCATCTTAAGATCCTTGATGGAGGAGCGGAGGTTCTTGGCCAAAATCTCCAGGTAGGCCGTGCTATCCATCTTCCCATGGATGCGGACCAGATGGCCAGGCCCCTTGGCTGAGAAACAGCCCCACAGCATGATGCTGCCACCACCATGCTTGACTGTAGGGATGGTATTCTTGGAGTCGTATGCAGTGCCATCCAGTCTCCAAACGTCACGTGTGTGGTTGGCACCAAAGATCTCGATCTTGGTCTCATCAGACCAGAGAACCTTGAACCAGTCTGTCTCAGAGTCCTCCAAGTGATCATGAGCAAACTGTAGACGAGCCTTGACATGACGCTTTGAAAGTAAAAGTACCTTACGGGCTCGTCTGGAACAGAGACCATTGCGGTGGAGTACGTTACTTATGGTATTGACTGAAACCAATGTCCCCACTGCCATGAGATCTTCCCGGAGCTCCTTCCTTGTTGTCCTTGGGTTAGCCTTGACTCTTCGGACAAGCCTGGCCTTGGCACGGGTGGAAACTTTCAAAGGCTGTCCAGGCCGTGGAAGGCTAACAGTAGTTCCATAAGCCTTCCACTTCTGGATGATGCTCCCAACAGTGGAGACAGGTAGGCCCAACTCCTTGGAAAGGGTTTTGTACCCCTTGCCAGCCTTGTGACCCTCCACGATCTTGTCTCTGATGGCCTTGGAATGCTCCTTTGTCTTTCCCATGTTGACCAAGTATGAGTGCTGTTCACAAGTTTGTGGAGGGTCTTAATTAGTCAGAAAAGGCTGGAAAAAGAGATAATTAATCCAAACATGTGAAGCTCATTGTTCTTTGTGCCTGAAATACTTCTTAATACTTTAGGGGAACCAAACAGAATTCTGGTGGTTTGAGGGGTTGAATAATAAATGACCCTCTGAATAAACTTTTCTCAAATTTAAAAAAAAACAAAAAAACGAAATAACATTCTTTTTTGCTGCAGTGCATTTCACACTTCCAGGCTGATCTACAGTCCAAATGTCACAATGCCAAGTTAATTCCGAATGTGTAAACCTGCTAAATCTGCAGGGGGTTGAATACTACTTGTAGGCACTGTAAGGGGTGCTTCACACACAGCGAGCTCGCTGCCGAGATCGCTGCTGAGTCACGCTTTTTGTGACGCAGCAGTGACCTCATTAGCGATCTCGCTGTGTGTGACACTGAGCAGCGATCTGGCCCCTGCTGCGAGATCGCTGCTCGTTACACACAGCCCTGGTTCGTTTTCTTCAAAGCCGCTCTCCTGCTGTGACACACAGATCGCTGTGTGTGACAGCAAGAGAGCGACAAATGAAGCGAGCAGGGAGCAGGAGCCGGCGTCTGACAGCTGAGGTAAGCTGTATCCAAGATAAACATCGGGTAACCAAGGTGGTTACCCGATATTTACCTTAGTTACCAGGCTCTGCAGCTCTCACGCTGCCTGTGCTGCCGGCTCCGGCTCTCTGCACATGTAGCTGCTGTACACATCGGGTTAATTAACACGATGTGTACAGCAGCTAGGAGAGCAAGGAGCCAGCGCTAAGCAGTGTGCGCGGCTCCCTGCTCTCTGCACATGTAGCTGCATTACACATCGGGTTAATTAACCCGATGTGTACTGTAGCTAGGAGAGCAAGGAGCCAGCGCTAAGCAGTGTGCACGGCTCCCTGCTCTCTGCACATGTAGCTGCATTACACATCGGGTTAATTAACCCGATGTGTACTGTAGCTAGGAGAGCAAGGAGCCAGCGCTCAGTGTGCGCGACTCCCTGCTCCCTGCTCACACTGGTAACTAATGTAAACATCGGGTAACCATACCCGATGTTTACCTTAGTTACCAGTCTCCGCAGCTTCCAGACGGCGGCTCCGTGCAAGCGCAGCGTCGCTTGCACGTCGCTGCTGGCTGGGGGCTGTTCACTGGTCGCTGGTGAGATCTGCCTGTTTGACAGCTCACCAGCGACCATGTAGCGATGCAGCAGCGATCCTGACCAGGTAAGATCGCTGGTCGGATCGCTGCTGCATCGCTAAGTGTGAAGGTACCCTAAGTTCTCCTCTCTGAAGAGGCAATTTGCAGATCATCATCAGGGAATTATCCATGTTTTAATAATGATTAGCTGTAAAGGGGATGTACAGCTTCCTGAAATAAAAAATGGCCCATACGATGGATCTGATAACAAAACAAGCAGTACCTATCTACAGCACAAAACGCCAGTCACGCGGGCTCAGTAGTCTCATGCCGCCTGCCTCAGCATGGCCACCCAGTTCAGTGGTTATTATGTTGACAACACCCTTTAAATCTTATCATGACTCAGTATAATCTCAACCTTGGGCGAGTATCACCTCCTACTTGTTTTGAATTACAACTAAAGTGCATTAATACTTTCACATTATATCGTACTAATTTTTCTCACCTCATTTTCAGCAAAGATAAAAACCATAAGATCTTCTACATCATCATTATCTACATCTGTAATTTTCAGCACTGGTTTTAGAACAGTGGATGTAGCTGCAAATCCAGTTGGCTTTTCCCACAAAGCATGTCCTGCAAAACAAGAGCTCATATATAATAGCAAATATGAGGATTCTACAGACAACAGAGAAAGACAGGGTTTAGAGCAGGTCTGCACAATATACGGCCCGCCAAAGACTTAACTGCGGCCCACTGACTCGTTCAGGAATCGCTGATGGCTGCATCTAATATTTCAATGTATTTGTGTCTTTTAAAATACATTTGAATTCCTCTGCACCGGGACTGGAGCTAGCAGGGGAAAGCTTATCAGCCTCTGCTCCGTGCAGCAGTCTGAGGAGGTCATCACGCTGCTGACCTCATCACGCTGCTGACCTCATCACGCAGCTGCCGGCACCGCAGAAGCAGCGGACACATTGGTCCCGGTAAGTGCTCCATGGAGAAGCTGAAGAGTAAATGTGTGCCAAGGTACACACAATATAGGTGGATATTGTAAAAAGGGGCACAATATAACGAGGGGCAATGGAATGTTATGGAGAGGGGTAGTTTGAGGAGATATTTTGCAGAGGAGGAGTGTGCGTGGGATGGTGATATTAATTATAGAGTGGCTTAGTGTGGGGGGGACAGTAAGGAAAGAGGTAGTGTAGGGGGATAGTACAAAAAGAGGCAGTGTGGGGAGCAATGTGATACAAGAGGGGCAGTGTGGGGGGATATTAGGCCGAGTAAAAGTGGAGGAGATATTATGGGGAGGGTCAGTGTGTATGGGGGATTTTATGGGGAGGGGCAGTGTGGGATGGGATATTATAGAGAGGGACAATGTCTGGGACGTTATGGAGAGGGGCAGTGTAGAAGGATATTACGGAGTGGGGCAATGTCTGAGGAGGACGACGACATTAAGTAGAGGCACAGTGTGGGGGATATATTATGGAGGGGCACAGTGTTGAAGGGATGACATTATGGAGAGAGGGAATGTGGGTAAATATTATGGAGAGGGGCAGTGTGGGGGGAATAACATTATGGAGAGGGGCAAAGTGTGGGGGGGATATTATTGAGAGGGGCAGTGGGTATGGGAGAATATTATGGTGAGGGGGAGACATTATGGAGAGAGGCACTGCGGAGGGATATTAGAGAGAAAGGCAGTTTGGAGGGGGACAACATAATGGAATGGATCAGAGTAGGGGAGGCAAAATCGAGAGGGGCAGTATGGGGGGAGGGATATTTTGAGCAGGAAGTACATTAAAGGGCAACTATTTAGGGGCATGTGATAGATCTTCATATATGAGCAGTATAATGATACTTTTATTTTTAAGGGAATTATGTTTGGATGTGTTGCTAAAGGCAGAGAAGAAAGAATTCCGGAGAGACGAGCTCTGGGCATGAAATCTTATCATGGTGACTGTACTACATGGAAACAAAAGGGACAGAAAGGACTCTAATCATAGACGATGTTACCTATAAGATACCTGCATGTAAATGTTTATTTGTGATAATGACAGGACTGCAGCATCTAACATCCGAGTCCACCAAACTATACAATCAAACGTGATCAAAAATCATATGTACCCCAAAATTCTACCAATACAAAAATCAAATGAAAAACAGGCTTTCACACAGCTCAATTAATGGAAAAATAAAAAGTTATATGACTCAAAAGTGAAGAAACAAATTGAAATTATATAATTCTTTTATTTACTGCGCACAAGTGATAAAACAGAAAAGGTCTCTAAATATGGTATTGCAGTGTGCTTTCAAACTTACTTAGTATATTGCATATAGCCTAAAATGATGCCAGTAAAGAGAACCTGTCAGCACAATTTTGTAATGTAATGTATTGGCGCTGATTAAATTTATATCATTGTGAAGAAATCTGCTTTGTTGTTCTTCTTTAATTACCATTTACAAGTTTCTGCAAATATATTTTGGTGCACAGGGGCTAGACTGTACACTGGGGGTCCTCCCCCCCATCTGTGATTCCGCAACCCGTTCGCCTACCTCTGGTTTGTGAATAACGGGTCACTATTTTTTCAGTAACACGTTTCCTCTATTGGAAATCTCTAATTCAAATAGAGGAGGCAGGCAGAGGGGGCCAGGGTATCACAGACAGGGAGGAGAAGACCCAGTGTGCAGTGTGGCCCCTGTACACAGACATCTAATCAACAGAAAACTTCAAATGCTGATTAAAGTAGCACAACAAGGCAGATTTCTTCACCAAAGATATTACTTTAATCAGTATTACAGCAATGTCCTCCCTTTCCAAAACTGTTCCGAGAGGTTCTCTTTAAAGTCCTATAGGGTATATCTGGCACTTTACAAAAAAAAAGAAATGTGCCTAAGCACTAACAGGCAGAGAGATGCCAGCACCTGCCTTTTGTACCCAGCGCCGTTCACCAACATGGAGCGGACACAGACTGCTCCTGCCGGTGATTCAGTTACTTCCACCGACGTTGTGACCATGGAACGACATCTTCTCTGTAGACGAGGCTGCTGACGTCATGATGATTGACTGTCGGCTCCCCCCGTTGGGCAGCGGGAAGCTGGCTGTTAATCAGAGTGACGTGGCCTGTCCCGCACAGTCTACAGAGCAGAGCGGAAAAGAAGCCGCCGCTCTGTTGATGACGCCACTGTATCACCAATAGGAGTGGTCTGTGACTGCTATGTCCTGGCAGTGAATGGTGCCGAGTGCAAAAGGCAAGTAAGTACTAACTACCTGCCTGTGAGTGCTGAAGCACATGTATAAAAAAAAAAAAAGCAAGAAAGAGAAACAGTCCCCTAAGGTTTAAGTCCAGGGTCATCGGCGTTAGTTTAAGAATATTGTAATGAAATAAAAAAAGGACAATTAAAAACAGCAGTGAACAACATCATAAACCTCCAGAATGCACATTCCACATTGGATGTTTTCCTCCAGATATTTTTGTAACATCTTCAGTTTTTAGGGGATCAGTATTCTTAGGTAATCATATAGTGAAGGTCACAGTCTTAGTCTCAATTCTAATAAAATAGTTTTTTGTAAGAGTATTAAACCTTAGTATCTCAGAAATTGAAATTGGATTTTTATATTTGCAATAATCTATTACATGTTTGTTAAATTGTACAGAATGAATAATTGTACCTGTTGTGGAATCAATTGCTAATATGAACCCGGATCTCCGTATTACTAGACAACCAACATTGTCCGTACCACCAAGAAAATGGATACCACACTCCACTAACAGCACATCATCATCAGAGACGGGTCTGACCCACAGCGTACTTCCATTTGTCCCAGACAGGGCAGATAAGAAGAAGCATGGTTGCTGAAAGCCTGCAAAAATAGAAGGTAGCATTTATATTGATGCATCATTTCTCTTACTGGAGAGTGGAGTAGAGGAGGGTGAACGACAACTGGGGGGAGTGTGAATATAAAAGGGGGGGGCAAAGGAGAGAGAAGGGACAGGCAAAAAAGAGAGTGGGGGAGGGCAAAAGAGAAAGAGGGGAATGATAAAGTGAAAGCGGGGAGGGCATAAGAGGCAGAGGGCGAAAGAGAGTGAGGCAGAGGGTAAAAGAGAGGGGGAGGGCAAAGGAGAGAGAGGAGGGCAAAGGAGAGAGAAGGGGATGGCAAATGAGAGAGAGGGGGAGGGCAAAAGAGAAAGGAGGAGGGCAAAAGAGAGGGGGAGGGTAAAAGAGAGAGCGGAGGGCAAAAGAGAGAGGGAGGGCAAAAGAGAGAGAGGGGGGAGGACAAAAGAGAGAGAGGGGGAGGACAAAAGAGAGAGAGGGGGAGGACAAAAGAGAGAGAGGGGGAGGGCAAAAGAGAGAGAGGGGGAGGGCAAAACAGAGAGAGGGGGAGGGCAAAAGAGAGAGGGGGAGGGCAAAGGAGAGAGAGGGGGATGGCAAAGGAGAGAGTGTCATATACGTGACTCAAAAAATACCATGTACTGCATTCAGAGTCATCACCGCTCGCTCTAGTGGCCGCGGCACATATAAAGCTATTCTATCACATAGCCACTGGAATATTGCAGTGGCGGTTTTGCTAAACCTCAGCTTTTGGTTACAGGATGTGGCAGCTACGTATCTCGCTGCTTCCTCCTCACCCTTCACAGGCTGCACTGCTGAAGTGTACACATACCCAACACTAGCACAGCCTGGCACAAGACTAGGACGCTTTACCTTCATCCGCACAGGAGACGTTTGACTTGCCGGCGTTGTCGGTTTTAAAAATGAAAAGAACATCTTGCACTTTATCTTGGTTCACATCTTCTGTAGCCAGAAAAGGATAACCAACTGTTCCCCAAAGAAAAAAAAAGCCTATTACTATATGATTACAAGCTACTATGGCAGTGATGAGCGAATAGTGAAATATTCGGGTTCAGATTATTCTTACGTAATACCTAGCACTATTCCAGTATTTGTCACTAATAACGGACCTAATGCAAGTCAATGGGGAACTCGAGCATTTTTATGGGAAATCTTCAAGAAAAATGCTTGAGTTCCCCATTGACTTCAATAAGGCTTGTTATTTGTGATGACTACTGGAATAGTATTAGGTATTCTGTAAGAATAATCCGAACCCGAATATTTTACTATTTACCCATCACTACAAACTTCACATTCTGGTGCATGACGTCAGTTTTTGTTACTGGTCTTCTCAGTCTCCTGAGTACACAGAGATGTCACTTTGTGTGGCCGCGTTGGCCAACTGCTGGCATGCCACATTATTATTATTATTATTTATTATTATAGCGCCATCAATTCCATGGCGCTTTACATGTGAAAGGGGTATACATAATAGGGACAAGTACAATAATCATAAACAATACAAGGCACAGACTGGTACAGGAGGATAGAGCACCCTGCCCGCGAGGGCTCACAGCCTACAAGGGATAGGTGAGGATACAGTAGGTTAGGGTAGAGTTGATTGTGCGGCAGGGTTGAGGACTGAGGGTTCCGGCAGGTTGTAGGCTTGTCGGAAGAGGTGGGTCTTCAGGTTCCTTTTGAAACTTGTCAAGGTAGGCGAGAGTCTGTTGTGTTGAGGCAGAGCATTCCAGAGTATGGGGGAGGCACGGGAGAAATCTTGGATGCAATGGTGGGAAGAAGAGATGTGAGGGGAGTAGAGAAGGAGATCTTGTGAGGATCGAAGGTTACGTGCAGGTAAGTACCGGGAGACTAGGTCACAGATGTAGGGAGGAGACAGGTTGTTGATGACTTTGTATGTCATGGTTAGTGTTTTGAACTGGACTCGTTGGGCAATGGGAAGCCAGTGAAGGGATTGGCAGAGAGGAGAGGTCGGGGAGTAGCGGGGGGACAGGTGGATGAGCCGGGCAGCATAGTTTAGAATAGATTGTAGGGGTGTGAGACTGTTAGAAGGGAGGCCACAGAGCAGGAGGTTGCAATAATCCAGGCGGGAGATAATAAGGGCATGTACTATGGTTTTTGCAGCTTCTTGGGAAAGGAATGTACGGATCCGGGAAATATTTTTGAGTTGGAGGCGGCAGGAGGTGAAGAGGGCTTGGATGTGTGGCTTGAAAGAGAGATCAGAGTTTAGGATTACTCACAGGCAGGGAGCACATGGCACTGGGGAAAGTGAGCAGCCATTGACATTGATGGATATGTCACGTGGGGGGGTTGAGTGAGGAGGAGGAAAGACAATGAATTCTGTTTTGTCCATGTTCAGTTTTAGGGGTCAAGCAGAGAAAAAGGATGAAATAGCAGACAGACATTGTGGGATTCTGGTTAGTAGGGAGGTGATGTCAGGTCCAGAGAGATAGATCTGTATATCATCAGCGTAGAGATGATACTGAAAGCCGTGGGACTCTATGAGCTGTCCCAGGCCAAAGGTGTAAATGGAGAACAGCAGGGGTCCAAGAACTGAACCTTGGGGGACACAGACAGATAGGGGGCGAGATGAGGAAGTGGTGTGAGAGTGGGAGACACTGAAAGTTCGGTTGGTTAAGTATGAGGAGATCCAAGATAGTGCCAAGTCTGTTATGCCCAGAGATGAGAGAATTTGTAGTAGAAGGGAGTGGTCTACTGTGTCAAAGGCAGAGGACAGGTCCAGGAGGAGGAGGACAGAGTAGTGTCGCTTGGCTTTTGCGGTAAGTAGGTCATTAGTGACTTTGGTCAGGGCAGTTTCAGTGGAATGATGGGGTTGGAAGCCAGATTGTAACCGGTCATAGAGAGAGCAGGAAAAGAGGTATGAGGACAGTTCAAGATGGACATGCTGTTCCAGTAGTTTTGAGGCATAGGGGAGAAGTGATATGGGGAGATAGTTTGACACAGAGGAAGGATCAAGGGAGGGCTTTTTGAGGATGGGTGTGATTGAGGCATGTTTAAAGCATGAAGGGAATACACCAGTTGTAATTGATAGGTTGAAGAGATGGGTTAGGGTTGGGATGAAGACTATGTTGAGATTGGGGATCAAGCAGGCAGGTTGTGAGATGTGATCTTGAGAGTAGAGTGGAAAGATGATCTTCTGTCATGGGGGAGAAGCTGGATTTGGAAGAAGAAGGCTGAGTAGTTGTGAGGAGTGGCTGTGGTGATTGTAGGCCAAAGCTTGCTCTGACGTTGTCAATCTTCTGCTTGAAGAAAGAGGCAAAGTCTTCAGCTGAGATAAGAGGAGACGAAAGTGGTGCCGGGGGACGGAGGAGAGAGTTGAAAGTGTTGAATAGCTGTTTAGGGTTGTGAGATAGAGAGGATATGAGGGATGAGAAGTAGGTTTGTTTTGCAGCAGTGAGTGCACACTTGAAAGTGGTGAGAACTTGTTTGTAAGTAACGAAGTGCTCAGTGGAGTGAAACCTCTTCCATCTGCGCTCAGCAATTCTGGAAGCCTGTCTCAATTTTTTTGTCTGACTCGTTTGCCAGGGTTGCCTGTTGATTGTGTGGGTTTTGGTGTGTGTGAGGTGGGCAGCTGATTCGAGAGCTGCAGAGATTGTAATGTTGTATAAAGTGGCAGCAGCATCTGCATCGTGTGAAAAAGCAATGTCTGCGAGAGCGAGAAGGGACTGAGAAAGTGTGTGTAAGTCAAGGTGATTGAGATTTCTGCGAGGGTGTGAAAGTTTGTGGAGTGGGGGTTGTGCACTTGGAGAAGAGAGGGAAGAGAATGTGAGTAGGTTGTGGTTAGATAGGGAACAGAGGCGAGTGAAGATGAGGTCCAGCGTGTGGCCATCTTTGTGAGTAGCTGCAGAGGACCATTGAGTGAGGCCGAAGGAGGAAGCGAGTGTTAGAAGTTTAGAGAGAGATACCGTATTTTTCGCTTTATAAGACGCACTTTTCCTCCCCAAATTTTGGGAGGAAAATGGGGGGTGCGTCTTATAAAGCGGTAGCGGGGGGGGGGGGGTCCTGTCTGAAGCGATCGGGCGGGTGCCTGTGGCTGCATGCAAGCGCCCGGGTACCTGTACTTGCATGCAGCGGCAGCCGGGTACCCGTGGCTGTGTGCGGGCGGCAGCGGGTGCTGTGTGGGGTCGGCAGCCAGGTACCTGTGCTTGCATGCGGTGGCAGACGGGTACCCATGGCTGTGTGCGGGCGGCAGCCGGGTGCTGTGTGCGAGCGGCAGTCGGGTGCCCGTGCAGGTACCCGGCTGCCGCCCTCACACAGTCACCCATCTGCCGCCCGCACACAGCCATGGGTACCCGGCTGCCACCGCACGCAAGCACAGGTACCCGGCGGCTTGTACGCAGAGTGGGCGGGCAGCCTGCTGGCTGCCACTCTGTGCATGCGGGGCGGGCGGCTGTGCAGCTTACCAGTTGTCCGCGGTCCCACTTTCAAATGATGGCGCCGGTGGAGCTCTTGGATGAGAGCTCCATCTGCGCACGCGCTGCTCCGGGAGTCAGCGCGTGCGCAGATGGAGCCCTTGGATGAGAGCTCCATCTGCGCATGCGTCGCTCCGGGCGCCATTACTTGAATCGGGACCGCGGACACACTCCACCACTGAGCCGTCGCCGCCGCTCCCACCACTGAGCCGCCGCCGCTGCCACCACTGAACCGGGACCGCGGACACACGCCACCACTGAGCAGTCCCTGCCGCTGCCACCACTGAGCAGTTGCCGCCGCTCCCACCACTGAGCCGCTGCCACCACTGAACCGGGACCGCGGACACACGCCACCACTGAGCAGTCCCTGCCGCTGCCACCACTGAGCAGTTGCCGCCGCTCCCACCACTGAGCCGCCGCCGCTGCCACCACTGAACCGGGACCGCGGACACACGCCACCACTGAGCAGTCCCTGCCGCTGCCACCACTGAGCAGTTACCGCCGCTCCCACCACTGAGCCGTCGCCGCCACTCCCACCACTGAGCCGTCGCCGCCACTGCCACCACTGAACCAGGACCGCGGACACACTCCACCACTGAGCAGTCCCTGCCACCACTGAGCAGTCGCCGCCGCCGCTGCCACCACTGAACCGGGACCGCGGACACTCACTGCACCGGCCTGCTGCACGGCTCACACGCCACGGCTGCTGCCGCCACCACGGACCCCACGGATCCTGCCACCGCGGATGCCACCGCGCCTGCAACCACGGACGCCACGGCACCTGCAACCACGGACCCCGCTGCCACTGACCTGCCGCGCCTGCCAGCACAACCTGTGCCTCCTGTGACCCCGCTTCACCACCACTGCTGCCCCCCTCCGGTAAGAGAACACCGGAGTATAAGACGGACCCCATTTTTCTTTTTTTTACCTTTTTTTATGTCTAAGTTTGGGGTGCGTCTTATATTCCAGTGCGTCTTATAAAGCGAAAAATACGGTAAGTGAGAAGTGTCAATGGGGATGTAAAAGTCACCCATGATGATGGTGGGGATGTCGGTGGAAAGGAAATGTAGTAGCCAGGTGGTGAATCTCTCAGAACAACCGGCCAACAGTCACAAGCAGTAAGGAGTGTTGAATTAACAGGTTTTCCCATATTTGCAAGTTATCCTCTATAGTTTGTTAATCATGTGACCACTAGGACCCCCAAAAAGAGGGCTGTGTCTTGAATGGAGCAGAGGTGAACATGCGTGGCCTCCTTTACACTCATGGTCTATGGGATTAAGCGGAGTACAGTGCCTCTCTCTTTCTGGCAGTCACAATGAGGTGGAGCAGGTTAACCCCCGCTAAAACCAAGCTTTTCAGACGTTCGCTCTGGGGATCGCTGGATATCTCAGCAGTGTCACCCATGGTGATCAGAAAGGTATCCTCTTTCCTGTGACCAAGGAATAAATTGGGATTTTGGTAGAATTTTAAAACAGATAGGAATAGGCTCCATTTAAATCCTCAGCTATTAGTAAAGAGCCGAGATTGGCTACAAAGACTGTCTATTGCTCAGGCGGACCCAGAAAAGTCAATAGATTTCAATGTGTAATCCCAGTATATCAAGCATTAGAGATGAGCGAACCCAAGGTTCAATTTAAGTACCAAACACAGACTTTACAAAAAAAACAAAAAAAAAACAGTTTGGAGTTTGGGTGCTTAATATATGTAAACCACTCTTGTACGCTCGATGCTCAGCCCAGTGCGAGCTCTTGGAGTGTGTGATTGGCTCGCACTGGGAATAACAACAGCGTGATCAGATGGAGTGTGCACCAAGCAAAAAAATAAGGAAAAATGCCACCATCCCGCCCCTGGAAGTGATTCATTTATGGCTGGCTGCATGTGGGTGGAGACCCAAACTGCCCAATCAGTGATTTCCATTGGGGTTCAGGTCAAGTCTGGGTCCCAAACCAAACTTTACCTAAATCCGGCTAAACCCGCCGAACCAAGCTTTCACGGGTCCGCTCATCTCTGTCCAGCACCGTATAGACCCTGGCTGCTGGGATCACACATGGAGTACCGCAGGATATCCCGGGATCACTTGGAACATTCTGGCAGGTTGTCAGCGCATTATATTCCCCATCAGTCACATTACATTTGGGCATCACACCGAATATGTCACGTGTACAGATAATTTATAACACTGTTTCTTCAGCTCAGCACACTTACCAGAGTTGTTGTAGTGTACGCTCCAGGTCCTCTGAGAGATGGGTCTCACTGGGCAAGGAATAATAAAGGAGAAGGCAAACACCACTGCAAGACACAGAAACAAGGCTCCGAAAAAGAAGGCCGTGCGAATCTTGGACAAGCGTGACAGCCCACTCTGCTTCTTAATGCACACATCCTTTTCTCCACTCGTGTCGTTGTTCTCTACAGTCATTCCTTCATTATTTTTTAATGGATGGTTTTCTCCTTCTGCTTCCTTGTTGTCCATGGTAGTGGTTCACGGCAGAAATGCCTTCAGGAAAGGAAAGGAATTATTATGAAATCCTGAACTTATACCCCAAACTTATGGCTGATATACATTTAGCGTAATCACGGCAGAATGCAGGAGCATTGTCTGTGCGCTGTCAGTACATCATGGCAGAACGCAGAAGTGTTATGATCTGGTAACCATGGACGACACAAAATCCCATTAATAAGGAAAAAACAAAACCACAAGAGTAGTTGGAAACTAATTTGACCGCAATCCCCTCTCTATCGGACAACACTAGAAGTAGCTGTGGGATGTTCCTAACACACCTAGACACCTCGTCAAAGACAGAGAAACTTGCTACACCTCAAAGATAGAAATGAGGAATCCTAACTTGCCCCGGAGCAGTCCCCAAAAGAATAGCAAGCCCTCAACATGCAACAACGGTGAGGTAAGAAAACACAATACACAGATAGAAAATATAGATCAGCAAAAGGTGAGGCCCGACTTACTACATAAAACAGGACAGGACATATAACTGATTGCGGCCAGCACAAAACCCTGCAAAAAATACCAATCTCCTAATAGGAAAAAGATTTGAGGCCACACGGTCTCTCCCCCACTATATCAGGTACTCTTGAGCTAGACACTTTAAACAGAAATGCAGATATAATGGGAAGAAACAAAATCACAGAACAAATAATATTGTAGAGTGCAAATACTCCAAACATGAACAGGGAGCAAGCTCCCTTTCTTGCTGTAGGGACAGCCCTGCTCACAAAAGCAGAAAGACAGATCCTCAAATACAAGAAACCAAACACAGAACAAAATGGAATAAGCAGAAACACCCTTAAGTGCAAATCCAGCAATAAGCACCGAAACAGTAACCTTAGATTCAGGTACCAAATAAATGGGAGAAACAGAAGGGAAAACTCCCAGCCATCTTCAGAAGCAGGCAAGAAATATTAAGGCACAAAATACTCTCCTAAATAAACCAGGCTGATCTTCAATAGGACGTCCTGGATTCCCAATTAATTCCACCACCTGTCTGAATCACAGATTCAAACCCAGATTCACTACCATTCCTAGCCACCAGAGAGAGCTCCACACCAGCACCCACTCGGATGACATTCACAACACAGGAGCATTGTCTGTGTGCAGTCAGTACATGATGGCAGAATGCAGGAGCATTGTCTGTGCGCGGTCAGCCTGTAGTGAAGAGGTCAGCACATCATGGCAGAACTCAGGAGCATTGTTTGTGCACCATCAGCCTGCAGTGCAGTGATCAGAACATCATGGCAGAACGCAGAAGCATTGTCTGTCCGTGGTCAGCCTGCAGTCAAGTGCTCAGCGCATCTTGGCTGACTGTGGCAAAATACAAAGTTTGTAAAGGACACTGGCATAACTTTGTCAGGGAATTTAGAATCTACTACACTACAGTTCAAAAGTTTAGGGTCACTTAGATATTTCCTTATTTTTGAAAGAAAATCACTATTTTTTCAATGAAGCTAACATTAAATTAAACAGAAATACACTCTATGCATTGTTAATGTGGTAAATGACTATTCTAGCTTCAAACGTCTGGATTTTGATGCAATATCTACATAGGTGTATAGAGGCCCATTTCCAACAACCACCACTCCAGTGTTCTAATGGTCACCACTCCAGTGTTCTAATGGTACATTGTGTTTGCTGTGTTAGAAGGCTAATGTTAGCACAGCTAAAAAAACAGTATTGCTGATTAGAGAAGCTATAAAACGGACCTTCCTTTGAGCTAGTTGAGAATCTAGAGAATTACATTTGTTGGTTCCATTAAACTTTCAAAATGGCCACAAAAAGAGAACTTTCATGTGAAACTCGACAGTCTATTCTTGTTCTTAGACATGAAGGATATTCCATGCGAGAAATTGCCAAGAAACTGAAAATTTCCTACAATGGTGTGTACCACTCTCTACAGAGGAGAGCACAAACAGGCTCTAACCAGAGTAGAATGAGAAGTGGGAGACCCCACTGCACAACTGAGCAACAAGACAAGTACATTGGAGTCTCTAGTTTGAGAAATCGACGCCTCACAGGTCCTCAACTAGCACCTTCATTAAATAGTACCAGCAAAACGCCAGTGTCAACATCTACAGTGACTCCGCGATGCTGACCTTCAGGACAGAGTGGGAAAGAAAAAGCCATATCGGAGACTGACTAATAAAAGGAAAAGATTAATATGGGCAAAAGAACACAGACATTGGACAGAGGAAAATTGGGAAAAAAAAGTGTTATGGACAGACGAATCAAAGTTTGAGGTGTTTGAATCACACAGAAAAACATTTGTGAGACACAGAACAACTGAAAATATGCTGGAAGAGTGCCTGACGCCATCTGTCAAGCATGGTGGAGGTAATGTGATGGTCTAGGGTTGCTTTGGTGCTGGTAAAGTGGGAGATTTGTACAATGTAAAAAGGATTTTTAATAAGGAAGGCTATCACTCCATTTTGCAATGCTATACCCTGTGGACAGCGCTTGATTGGAGCCAATTTCACCCTACAACAGAACAATGACCCAAAGAACACCTCTAAATTATGCATGAACTATTTAGGGAAGAAGCAAGCAGCTGGTATTCTATGTGTAATGGAGGGGCCAGCACCGTCACCAGATCCCAACCCTATTAAGCTGTTGTGGGAGCAGCTTGACCGTATGGTACGCAAAAAGTGCCCATCAAGACAATCCAACTTGTGGGAGAAGCTTCTGTAAGCATGTGGTGAAATATCTCCAGATTACCTCTGCAAATTAACAGCTAGAATGCCAAAGATCTGCAAAGCTGGAATTGCTGCAAAGGAGCATTATGTGATGAAAGCAAAGATTGAAGGAGAATATTATTATTTCTAGACAATGTCTGGACTATATTTTCTATTCATTATGCAGCTCATCTGATAAATAAAAGTAGGATTTTTCATGGAAAAGACAAAATTGTCTGGGTGACCCCAAACTTTTGAACTGTAGTGTATGTCATGGCACTTACTATGACAGCCTATTGGCTATATACAGTATAAATACTCGCAGCTTGTGCTCCTACAAGGTGATCACCAGTGACAGCCCGCTCTGCTCCAGTTTTCCCCAAGAATGTGGCTCAGTGGGCAAGTCTGCTCCTAGTCACCCATAGCTGAGCAGAGGCTTCCAGTGGGTACAGAAGACCAAAAGCAAAGGGTCACTTACAACTTTGAGGCTTTGTAAATAAAGGCAGGCACCTTTAACCATGCAAATTACAAAGAGTATGCTATTAACACCATAACAGTCCATTTTCCCTGGAGGTGGGCATTAACGCAGATCTGTCTCCGCATCTAACAATACAAACTGCACACATTATTAAACAGATACCGTAGACCTGATGAGACTGGTTACTGACCTTGAAAATCTAGGTCAGGGTGGCTGTATAATCCTTTTTGAAAATTTTCCATTCTGATATTAAAAATTGGCATTTTTCGAGTCAAGCTCTAGTATTTTGAACACGCCCCTATCACGTGACAAAAGGGACGTCATCGCTGGAAGCAGCCCATACAGTCTAGCATCTACCCTGAGCACAGTGTGACCGCTGGTGAGGTTTGCGCGCTCACAAGATTATGGGCGGGTACTTGCTGATAACAATCACAGCCCCGCCCATAATCACTTGTCTGCGCACACGTCACCAGCGGTCACACTGCTCAGTCCTGTGAGACTGGCACTGGGCATGCACGGGGATGGCTGGAGCAGTGGGCGGTGTATCAGCTATGGAAAGGAGCGATGGGGGCGGCATACAGGACCAGGGGGCAGAATAACGGACGCCAGAGAGCCCGCCCCCGTGTCACATTTACAGTATCTGAATACAAAAAGGTACCACTTTATAAAGTCTTTATTTTGGTCTCACATGGGGCACAATAATAACAGGGACCTTTCTAGAATGCAGCCCAGGAGCTGCAGAGGGGGAGTCTTTTAGGTTTTGGGCGAAATTTCTGCTGACAGGTTCCCTTTAATACTTTGTAGCGCCACCTTTTGTAAGTCGCTTGGGGTATGTCTCTATCAGTTTTGCACATCAAGTGACTGAAATTCTTGCCCATTCTCCCTTTGTAAACAGCTGGAGCTGAGTGAGGTTGGATGGAGAGCGTTTGTGAACAGCGGTTTTCAGCTCTTTCCACAGATTCTCGATTGGATTCAGGTCTGGACTGTGACTTGGCCATTCTAACACCTGGATACGCTTATTTGTGAATCATTCCATTGCAGATTTTGCTTTATATTTGGCATCATTGTCTTGTTGGAAGACAAATCTCCGTCCCAGTCTCAGGCCTTTTGCAGACTCCAACAGGTTTTCTTCAAGAATGGTTCTGTATTTGGCTGCATCCATCTTCCCTGTCCCTGCTGGAGAAAAGCAGGCCCAAACCATGATGCTGCCACCACCATGTTTGACAGTGGGGATGGTATGTTCAAGGTGATGAGCTTTGCTTTTACGCCAAACATATTGTTTGGCATTGTGCCCAAAAAGTTGGATTTTGGTTTCATCTGACCAGAGCACCTTCTTCCACATGTTTGGTCTCCCAGGTGGCTTGTGGCAAACTGTAAACGACACATTTTATGGATATATTTGAGAAATGGCTTTCTTCTTGCCACTTTTCCATAAAGGCCAGATTTGTGCAGTGTATGACTGATTGTTGTCCTATGGACAGACTCTCCCACCTCAGCTGTAGATCTCTGCAGTTCATCCAAAGTGATCATGGGCCTCCTAGCTACTTGGCTCCATCTCTGATCAGTCTTCTCCTTGTTTGAGATGAAAGTTTGGATGGACGGCCGGGTCTTGGTAGATTTGCAGTGGTATGATACGCCTTCCATTTCAATATGATCGCTTGCACAGTGCTTCTTGGGAAGTTTAAAGTTATGGAAATCTTTTTGTAACCAAATCCGGCTTTAAACTTTTCCACAACAGTATCAAAGACCTGCCTGTTGTGTTCCTTGGTTTTCATGATGCCCTCTGTGCTTTAGGCCAGCTTCACACTTGCGATTAACTCGCACGAGTGCAATGCGAGAAAATCTTGCATTGCACTCGGACCAATGTTAATCAATGAGGCAGCTCCCATCTGCTATTTTTTTCTCAGTCCAAATAGGACAGAGAAAAAAATCGCAGCATGCTGCGTTTTGGTGAGTTTCTCGCGCGTGTCTCCCCAATAAAACTATGGATGCGTGATAAAAAAAAAACGGATGTCACACGGACGGCACACACACCATCCTAGTGACATGCGTTTTTCTAAATACATTTATCGCATGTTGCAGAAAAAACAGGAAATGAGTGAGGTCTTTCGATGTCGGTCAATCTCTATCTCTGTCAGTCGGTCTCTCTCTGTCTGTCGGTCTCTCTCTCTGTCAGTCTATCCCTCCCCCCCCCCCTCTCATACTCATCGATCCCCGATCACCAGCGCGACGCTGCACGGCTGTCTCAAAGCTCCGGTGGCTTTTCCTCTTTTGAAAAAGCCGGCCGCTCATCATTATTCCATCTAGTATTCACTGCTTTCACCGCGCACCGGCGCCTATGATTGGTTGCAGTCAGACACGCCCCCACGTTGAGTGACAGCTGTCTCACTGCAACCAATCACAGCTGCCGGTGGGCGGGTCTATATCGTGCAGTAAATTAAATAAATAATTTAAAAAAACGGCGTGCGGTCCCCCCCCAATTTTCATACCAGGGTAAAGCCATACGGCTGAAGGCTGGTATTGTCAGGATGGGGAGCGCCACGTTATGGGGAGCCCCCCAGCCTAACAATACCAGCCAGCAGCCGCCCGGAATTGCCATCCATTAGATGCGACAGTCCCGGGACTTTACCCGGCTCATCCCGAATTGCCTTGGTGCGGTGGCAAACGGGGTAATAAGGAGTTAATAGCACCAGCCCATAGCTGCCATTAAGTTCTAGGTTAATCATGGCAGGCGTCTCCTCGAAATACCTTCCATGATTAACCTGTAAGTTAAAAAAATAAAGACATACACCCAAAAATCCTTTATTTGAAATAAATAACAAAAAAACCTCTTTCACCATTTTATTCAAGTTCCCAAATACCCCTCCAGGTCCGACGTAATCCAAAGAGGTTCCACGATGCTCTCAGCTCTGCTACATCAGAAGCTGACAAAGAGCGGTCACAGACCATGACCGCTCTCTGTGAGTTCCCCACAGCGACTGAAGTGAGTCGCGCTATCAGCGATGACATCACTCAGATTACCTGAGGCCACAGATCTCAGCTGGAGGACTTCTGCTGTGGCCGCGGGTGACCTCAGTGACGACACAGCTGATAGCGCAGATCACGCAAGTCACTCAGGGGATTTGCGGTCACCGGTGAGACCTTCACAGGTGACCGAAAATCAGGCCTTGACACACAGACAAAGCCGCGGGATGACAATGAAGTCGGGTGAAGTTCATCCGACTTCATTCTGATCGCGCGGCTCTGTCTGTGTCTGCTGTCAGCGGCCATGTAGCAGAGCTGAATGGCAGATGACATAGCTGCTGAGAATAAAAATGGATCACATACGCATCAAACACGAATTGCACACTGACTACAATCAAGAGAAAAATCACAGAATCGCATTGCTGTTGCATTGCACACTGATCAACACTCGGACAGAGCTCATGCTACTTTCTAGCATGAGACTCGGTCCGATTTTACACTCGCAAGTGTGATTCCAGCCTTAAACAGAACACAGACTATCACAGAGCAGGGGCATTTATACGGAGACTAGATTACACACAGGGGATTATATTTATCATCATCAGTCATGTAGGGCAACATTCGATCATTCAGAGATCCTCAATGAACTTCTGGAGTGAGTTTGCTGCACTGAAAGTAAAGGGGATGAATAATATTGCACGCCTCACTATTCAGTTATTTATTTTTTACAAAAGTTTAAAATCAGCAATAAATTTCGTTCAACTTCACAATTGTGTCCCACTTGTTGTTTCTTCACTATAACATTAAAAAAAATTATCTTTATGTTTGAAGCCTGAAACGTGGGAAAAGGTTGAAAAATTCAAGGGGGCCGAATACTTTCGCAAGGCACTGTAGTTTGCATATGAAATCTGGTGGCAGATCCTCCTTCCTTGTGACTTATTTCTGATTGAACCTGATAGACAACCGTACTTGCTATGTAACTATTACTGAGGACCGGTCCGCTCGTCTGACATATTTGCTTTAGTAAATAGCTGCAAGTCCCCATGAAATAACAGTTCAGGATCATATATCCTTCTATCCCTGTGATTTGTGCTCCTCCTAGAAATCTCGGAATAAACTGATAACTGGGTGTTGGGTGTTACCATTCACCTTGCCAAAGGCGTGCGTCTCCGCACCGTCTGACTATAGCACGGCAAGCAATCTGTAGCAGGCACACCCATGTAAATACTACAAAACTAACAAATAATATGGTGAAATAAGTGAACACATGTAAATAAAGCACGTATACAAGAATGGCTGTGAGTAACTAATAAAGAATACAATCCTATCAAAATTGTGAACACTGGAAATTGTACTAAAAGATCACATTTTATTGGTAAATATATAAATGGGAGATTAAAAACTGATGAATCATCACACCAAATAAAGAAGCAGCAGGCACAGCGGAAGAGATTAAAACACCAACAGATCACAATGTATGAAGTGTCAATGGCTGACAATGACAAGTAAAAAGAGCAAATAAACTGATAGAAAAAAGGTCAGAGGTGCAAACATGCCAAGGTGGACTCACAATATGGGTACGGACAGCCCAATAAGGAACTATGCAGGCGCCATGGAGGGGGAGCAGTGAGCACCGCTGGAATCTGACACACATATGGGCCAAAGAGTTGGCAGATCCCATGCAGAGGTGTAAGCATCACATTAGCTCCATCTATTGTCAAAGTAAGGCTATGTGCCCACGTGGCGTATTTTCATGCAGTTACGCTGCGTTCTGCACTGCAGCGTAACTGCATGCGTCCTGCGTCCCCAGCACAATCTACGAAGATTGTGCCTAATCCATGCCCACGTGGCGTATTAGAGCGCAGCGCTTCGGCAGTAGTGACATGTCACTTTTTCATGCGCTTTGGATGCAGCCCCCGCTCTGTCTATGGGAGGGGCTGCATCCAGAGCGCATGAAATCGGCTTTTCAGTACGCAGTCTTCTGCAGCGATTTGAAGCGCACGTGTGCTGTTCAAGTCGCTGCAGAAATTTCTGCAGGGACAGAACGCAACGTGGGCACATAGCCTAACTGCCAGAAATGTTACCGCTCCACTCCCCTCTGCCAATCCCTTATACTATGAATAGAAAAGAGGGCGAGTGAGTATGTGCACCTCTTCTCCATTCTAGAGAGCCACTTGGATAAGAGATGACTTTCGATTTTGGGAAAACACTATAAGTAAATTCTTTAAACAGGCCGCGCTACAAATGTTCCTCCTACACCAAGTAAAAAAACACATCTTCCCACATCACTGGCCCATGGCTGGCCTGTCCCACTACCAACTGCCCCATCACTGGTCCATGGGTGGCCTGTCCCACTACCAACTGCCCCATCACTGGTTTATGGGTGAGCTGTCCCAATACCAACTGTTCCATCGCAGGCCCTTGGCTGGCTGCCCCATTGGCTGGCCTGCCCCGCTACCAACTACCCCATCACCGGCCCATGGTCGACCCATCCAAGGACCACAGCCGGCCTCACCATCGCAGGCCCACGGCTGACCAGGGGCCGGATGCCCCGCCACAGGACCACGGCCCCGCCGCCCCATCCCAAAACCACATTTGGCAGTCCCATCCAAGGACCACACTTGGCCGCCCCGTCCCAGAACCATGGCCAGACTCCCCATCCCAGGACCACACCTGGCGTCCCATTCCAGGACTACACCTGGCCGTCCCGCCAATCCAAGGATCATGGCCCAGCCACCCCATCCCAAGACCACACATGGCCGTCCTATCCCAGGATCACAGCTGGCCGACCCGCCCCATCCCAGGACCACGGCCCAGCCACCCCATCCCAGGACCACGGCCCAGCCACCCCATCCCAGAACCACACCTGGCGTCCCGCCCTTCCCAGGACCATGGCCCAGCCACCTCATCCCAGGTCCACAGCTGGCCGTCCCTTCCCAGGACCACACCTGGCCGTCCCATCCCAGGACCACACCTGGCCGTCCCATCCCAGGACCACACCTGGCCGTCCCATCCCAGGACCACACCTGGCCGTCCCATCCCAGGACCACACCTGGCCGTCCCATCCCAGGACCACACCTGGCCGTCCCATCCCAGGACCACACCTGGCCGTCCCATCCCAGGACCACACCTGGCCGTCCCATCCCAGGACCACACCTGGCCGTCCCATCCCAGGACCACACCTGGCCGTCCCATCCCAGGACCACACCTGGCCGTCCCATCCCAGGACCACACCTGGCCGTCCCATCCCAGGACCACACCTGGCCGTCCCATCCCAGGACCACAGCTGGCCGTCCCATCCCAGGACCACAGCTGGCCGTCCCATCCCAGGATCACAGCTGGCCGTCCCATCCCAGGATCACAGCTGGCCGTCCCATCCCAGGATCACAGCTGGCCGTCCCATCCCAGGATCACAGCTGGCCGTCCCATCCCAGGATCACAGCTGGCCGTCCCATCCCAGGATCACAGCTGGCCGTCCCATCCCAGGATCACAGCTGGCCGTCCCATCCCAGGACCACACCTGGCCGTCCCATCCCAGGATCACACCTGGCCGTCCCATCCCAGGTCCACAGCTGGCCGTCCCATCCCAGGTCCACAGCTGGCCGTCCCATCCCAGGACCACACCTGGCCGTCCCATCCCAGGACCACACCTGGCCGTCCCATCCCAGGACCACAGCTGGCCGTCCCATCCCAGGACCACAGCTGGCCGTCCCATCCCAGGACCACACCTGGCCGTCCCATCCCAGGACCACACCTGGCCGTCCCATCCCAGGACCACACCTGGCCGTCCCATCCCAGGACCACACCTGGCCGTCCCATCCCAGGACCACAGCTGGCCGTCCCATCCCAGGACCACACCTGGCCGTCCCATCCCAGGACCACAGCTGGCCGTCCCATCCCAGGACCACAGCTGGCCGTCCCATCCCAGGACCACAGCTGGCCGTCCCATCCCAGGACCACAGCTGGCCGTCCCATCCCAGGACCACACCTGGCCGTCCCATCCCAGGACCACACCTGGCCGTCCCATCCCAGGACCACAGCTGGCCGTCCCATCCCAGGTCCACAGCTGGCCGTCCCATCCCAGGTCCACACCTGGCCGTCCCATCCCAGGATCACAGCTGGCCGTCCCATCCCAGGACCACACCTGGCCGTCCCATCCCAGCACCACACCTGGCCGTCCCATCCCAGGACCACACCTGGCCGTCCCATCCCAGGACCACACCTGGCCGTCCCATCCCAGGACCACACCTGGCCGTCCCATCCCAGGACCACACCTGGCCGTCCCATCCCAGGACCACACCTGGCCGTCCCATCCCAGGACCACACCTGGCCGTCCCATCCCAGGACCACACCTGGCCGTCCCATCCCAGGACCACACCTGGCCGTCCCATCCCAGGACCACACCTGGCCGTCCCATCCCAGGACCACAGCTGGCCGTCCCATCCCAGGACCACAGCTGGCCGTCCCATCCCAGGTCCACAGCTGGCCGTCCCATCCCAGGATCACACCTGGCCGTCCCATCCCAGGACCACACCTGGCCGTCCCATCCCAGGACCACACCTGGCCGTCCCATCCCAGGTCCACAGCTGGCCGTCCCACCCCAGGACCACACCTGGCCGTCCCATCCCAGGATCACAGCTGGCCGTCCCATCCCAGGACCACAGCTGGCCGTCCCATCCCAGGACCACAGCTGGCCGTCCCATCCCAGGACCACACCTGGCCGTCCCATCCCAGGTCCACAGCTGGCCGTCCCATCCCAGGACCACACCTGGCCGTCCCATCCCAGGACCACACCTGGCCGTCCCATCCCAGGACCACACCTGGCCGTCCCATCCCAGGACCACACCTGGCCGTCCCATCCCAGGACCACAGCTGGCCGTCCCACCCCAGGACCACAGCTGGCCGTCCCACCCCAGGACCACACCTGGCCGTCCCATCCCAGGATCACAGCTGGCCGCCCCATCCCAGGATCACAGCTGGCCGTCCCATCCCAGGATCACAGCTGGCCGTCCCATCCCAGGATCACAGCTGGCCGCCCCATCGCAGGATCACAGCTGGCCGTCCCATCCCAGGTCCACAGCTGGCCGTCCCATCCCAGGTCCACAGCTGGCCGTCCCATCCCAGGTCCACAGCTGGCCGTCCCATCCCAGGATCACACCTGGCCGTCCCATCCCAGGACCACACCTGGCCGTCCCATCCCAGGACCACAGCTGGCCGTCCCATCCCAGGACCACAGCTGGCCGTCCCATCCCAGGACCACACCTGGCCGTCCCATCCCAGGACCACACCTGGCCGTCCCATCCCAGGACCACACCTGGCCGTCCCATCCCAGGACCACACCTGGCCGTCCCATCCCAGGACCACACCTGGCCGTCCCATCCCAGGACCACAGCTGGCCGTCCCATCCCAGGACCACAGCTGGCCGTCCCATCCCAGGACCACAGCTGGCCGTCCCATCCCAGGATCACAGCTGGCCGTCCCATCCCAGGACCACAGCTGGCCGTCCCATCCCAGGATCACAGCTGGCCGTCCCATCCCAGGACCACACCTGGCCGTCCCATCCCAGGATCACAGCTGGCCGCCCCATCCCAGGATCACAGCTGGCCGTCCCATCCCAGGATCACAGCTGGCCGCCCCATCCCAGGATCACAGCTGGCCGTCCCATCCCAGGACCACAGCTGGCCGTCCCATCCCAGGACCACAGCTGGCCGTCCCATCCCAGGATCACAGCTGGCCGTCCCATCCCAGGACCACAGCTGGCCGTCCCATCCCAGGATCACAGCTGGCCGTCCCATCCCAGGACCACACCTGGCCGCCCCATCCCAGGACCACAGCTGGCCGCCCCATCCCAGGATCACAGCTGGCCGCCCCATCCCAGGATCACAGCTGGCCGCCCCATCCCAGGATCACAACTGGCCGTCCCATCCCAGGATCACAACTGGCCGTCCCATCCCAGGACCACACCTGGCCGTCCCATCCCAGGACCACACCTGGCCGTTCCATCCCAGGACCACACCTGGCCGTTCCATCCCAGGTCCACAGCTGGCCGTCCCATCCCAGGTCCACAGCTGGCCGTCCCATCCCAGGACCACACCTGGCCGTCCCATCCCAGGACCACACCTGGCCGTCCCATCCCAGGACCACACCTGGCCGTCCCATCCCAGGACCACACCTGGCCGTCCCATCCCAGGACCACACCTGGCCGTCCCATCCCAGGACCACACCTGGCCGTCCCATCCCAGGATCACAGCTGGCCGTCCCATCCCAGGATCACAGCTGGCCGTCCCATCCCAGGTCCACAGCTGGCCGTCCCATCCCAGGACCACAGCTGGCCGTCCCATCCCAGGACCACAGCTGGCCGTCCCATCCCAGGACCACAGCTGGCCGTCCCATCCCAGGACCACAGCTGGCCGTCCCATCCCAGGATCACAGCTGGCCGTCCCATCCCAGGACCACAGCTGGCCGTCCCATCCCAGGATCACAGCTGGCCGTCCCATCCCAGGACCACACCTGGCCGCCCCATCCCAGGATCACAGCTGGCTGCCCCATCCCAGGATCACAGCTGGCCGCCCCATCCCAGGATCACAGCTGGCCGCCCCATCCCAGGATCACAGCTGGCCGTCCCATCCCAGGACCACACCTGGCCGTCCCATCCCAGGACCACACCTGGCCGTCCCATCCCAGGACCACACCTGGCCGTCCCATCCCAGGACCACACCTGGCCGTCCCATCCCAGGTCCACAGCTGGCCGTCCCATCCCAGGACCACAGCTGGCCGTCCCATCCCAGGACCACACCTGGCCGTCCCATCCCAGGACCACACCTGGCCGTCCCATCCCAGGACCACACCTGGCCGTCCCATCCCAGGACCACACCTGGCCGTCCCATCCCAGGACCACAGCTGGCCGTCCCATCCCAGGACCACAGCTGGCCGTCCCATCCCAGGACCACAGCTGGCCGTCCCATCCCAGGACCACACCTGGCCGTCCCATCCCAGGACCACACCTGGCCGTCCCATCCCAGGACCACAGCTGGCCGTCCCATCCCAGGACCACAGCTGGCCGTCCCATCCCAGGTCCACAGCTGGCCGTCCCATCCCAGGACCACACCTGGCCGTCCCATCCCAGGTCCACAGCTGGCCGTCCCATCCCAGGACCACACCTGGCCGTCCCATCCCAGGACCACAGCTGGCCGTCCCATCCCAGGACCACAGCTGGCTGGCCTATTGCCAGTAGATATGCCCCGGTACAGTGGAGCCCGTAAGAGGCGGGTCTGATGCTCTGCACTGTATCTCCACAGACAGGCAGCTGATGAGGCAGTGCTGAGCATGATCCCTCCACCTCCCCCAGACTTACTCCTTACACCTCTGCCATACTGGCTGTACATTACATGCATTTGCAGCAGTGCCGCAATCTGAGGGCGCTGCGCCCCCCGCACACTTCCTGCATCAATCTAGCCAGCTGCGTCACTTCCAGCCCTGCTCTGAAAGACTAGTTAATAAAAGTGTCGCTTTTCAGCTGCCATAAGACTACGACTCCCACAATGCCCTGACTGCAGCGGTATAAACTGAGACCCAGCTCCGGGTGCACTACATGACCCAGCACGCCCAGTGACAGTATACTATGTGGTATTGATGTGTGTCCCCCTGATTTGTGACGCCTACGCTGGTCTCCCGCCGTGCCCGCGGCTCGCTGCACTCACCCTCCTTGTAGAAAGTTCAGTGTCTCCTCCGCACGGCAGCAGGGCGGAACTAATGTTCTGACAGAGGTTTTCTGCACGGAGCCAGAAAAGGTTGGGATACCTACTTCCGGTCTCTCCATTTTCCCACAATCCTCTGCTGAGGGTCGCCTGACTGGGTTGTGGGAGGATAGTCGTCAGCGGGAGGATAGAGAAGTGTGCCCGGGCAGGCAGAGCCGCGCTGAAGCAATCATGTCGGCTCAGGCGCAGATGAGAGCCCTGCTGGACCAGCTGATGGGCACGGCCCGGGATGGTGAGTGCGCCGGGCGGCACGGCGGCGGGGATTGGAGGAGGCGTAGTCGTGAGGCCTACAGACGGCTCTGCGGGCGGGATTACACTCGCGTCCGTGTGATGGTGGCGCGTACGGTGCAGTGTGCGGGCTGGAGAGGCCTGGTCCCCCGGAGGCCTGCGCTCCACTACACGTGCAGCTGCCAGCTGTTCTATTGTATGGATTGTACTGTGTGTGTATATTGTGCTATGTCTGTGTAGTGTACTGTGTATATTGTGCTATGTATGTATTGTACTGTGTATATTGTGCTATGTATGTATTGTACTGTGTGTATATATTGTGCTATGTCTGTGTATTGTACTGTGTATATTGTGCTATGTATGTATTGTACTGTGTGTATATATTGTGTGTATATTGTGCTATGTCTGTGTATTGTACTATGTATAGTGTGCAATGTGTGTATGGATTGTACTGTGTGTATATATTGTGCTATGTCTGTGTATTGTACTGTGTATATTGTGCAATGTATGTATTGTCTGTATATTGTACTGTCTGTAGTGAGTGTATGTACTGTGCTACAGTGTCTGTATATCGTACTATGCTATATGTGTATATTGTACTGTGCTATATCTGTATATTGTACTGTAGTGTGTTTATTTTACTGTGTCTGTGTAGTATGTGTATATATTTTGCATGCAGCAGACTTGTAATTTTTATTTTAAGAAATCTTTCAGTGACTGGGTGACAGAAGCCATTATGTTGCAATGATCGCCTCCTGGGACTTGTTTGTGCATCTTTACCCGTTCCTGCCCTCATAGTCTTGTCATTAGTCTGGTTGTGTGCACAGGTAGTCCTGGATGCTGTGAAGGACGACACGTATCTTACTCTGCCGTCTGTTTTATTCCCTCCTCAAGGGCTTATTTATTGGGCATGTGCCAGTTTGTATCCAGCTGACTTGGCGGGATATTATTGGATTGTATTTCTGAAAGGAACTGTTACTATTACATCATGTCCTTGTCCTTTCTTAGAATGTGCAGAGTAAACAGACGCTGCGGATGATGGGGATTGTAGTCTGGCCAATAAAACATGGGTACTGTGCAGAGGGATCTCTGAGCATTATTATTTTGCCATGACCTCTCAGCCAGACGATCTTCCAGGAAATTTCAGCTGGCGTCTCACCTTTCGGGTTTTGCTCTTCCATATGGCAGATTTGATCCTCTGTAGTAGAGACTCGAGGCTGGTGCTACACACAGCACAGGCCCCGATACTGCGGTGCCAGGTACAATCCAGCTGCATAACAGCACATTCCCGTGCGCCCTCCCCAGCACACCCCTATCCAGCCCTCTATAGACATCTGTATTCATATCACATTACCACTTAGGTCAGAACTCCACTTTTTTATGTTTTCATAACTTTTTCTTGAGTTGAAAAGGATGAAAACTGAGTACTCTAAACACCGCACGCTTATCAGTCACACTGGCATGGAGCAGCGCTGCATCAATACAGTATACAGCCCAATCACCATGCATTTCAATGGATTTTTCCCAGTTTATGTATATACATTAGTAGAACTGTGCATTGTATCCAATATAAACACCTGCTTAACATATGACATTGGGGTCACATACCTCCTTCCATTGTTAGGAAGGGGAAGTCTGTGTTGCTGTGGATATTTTAGCCTCATTTTGACCAGTAACGTTGTTGCTTCTGCCACTGTCACACTAACCTATGAATAGGTAGGTTCCTGATCACTGAGACCAAAATTGATCCTGAGCATGGGGGTATGCACACTATCTCTGTTAAATTAAACTGGTCTATAAGGCCCATTTCACACGTCAGTGAAAAACACTGACGTGTAAAACACGCCCATGTCCCTCCGTGTGCCGTGATTCACGGCACACGTGGGTTGTTAAGTGCAATCCGGGCTCCGTAGCCCGTGATTGCACTTAGATATCAACTCACCTGTGCCCGCTCCCGCTCTCCATGGTGCTGATCGCTCCCGCGGTGCAGCATTCGGCCGGCGCTGACCCCCGCAGCAGCTGCTTCCGGGTCGGCTGTGTCGTGCATCATGAATATGCGCGACAGTAATGAGCCGGCTCAGAAGCAGCAGGCAGAACAGGCTGCAGAGAGCGCCGCTGGAGCCGGGTGAGTTAAAATGATTTTTATTTTATAAGCACGTTTTTTTCTGGCACGTGTTTCACAGACCACACCACTGAGTGGTCCGTGGGACAAAAGTCATGCCAGAAAAAAATGACATGTCTCCGTGCGGCAATTACGGACACGCGGGTATGCCGCACGGAGACACATTCAGTGAAAAATCACTGATGTGTGAGCAGACCCATTCATTATAATGGGTCTGCGTATGTCAGTGATTCTGGTACGTAGAAAAAAAAAGTACAAACGTACCAGAATCACTGACGTGTGAAACAGGCCTAAAGCAGAGTTCTGCATTGCTGTCAGTCCGACAAACGAATGAAATCCATCAACCATCGCTCCACTCATTCAGGGATTCACTTGGAAATACAGCCCCTGGTGGTCTCTGGATGTTCCATAGTAGTCCCGCATGAGCACTGTCACTCCATTCAAACAATTGACAAAATGCCCATTCTGGGTCTCGTCATATTCATGATCCATAGTTTAAGGTTGAAGGTAGACAGAAGTCCATCGAGTTCAACCCAGAGCCGAACGTTGATCCAAAGGAAGGCAAAAACCCCATGGGGCAGACAGTAAAGCACACATTAGGGGAAAAAAAATCCATTCTGACTCCACGTACGGCAATAAGACTAGGTCCCTGGATAAACACCCCATCACAGAATCTAGTGCACATAACCAGTAATATATTATTCAAGAAAGACATCCAGGCCTCTCTAAAATTTTAGTAATGAATCAGCCATTACAATATTATGTGGCAGAGACTTCCATAGTCTCAGTGCTTTTACAGTAAAGAATCTGTGATGATTAACCCTCCTTTCCTCTAACTGTAGTGGATGCCCCTTGTCCTAGTTGCAGTCTTAGGTGTAAAAAGATCATTAGAGAGTGATCTGTACTGTCCTTCATATGTTTGTACGTTATAAGATCACCCCTAAGGCTAAGTTCACACACTGCTTTTTTTTTTTTTTGACGCTGCGTTTTTTGCGTCAAAAACCGCACCCGCGGCAAAAACGCATGCGTTTTTACCGCGTTTTGTTTCTGCGTTTTTGCTCACTGCATTTTTATGCGTTTTTTATCAGTGAACAATGCCATTAAAGATTGTTGGAAAAAGAAAAAAGGTCTGATGTAATTTCCTTCTTAATTAATACAAAGGACCGGCACTCCAAATCTTCTGAAATATTTTTGTAGTTTATTCCATCATAATCATAATATACAGGCGTAAATTACGCGTTTCGGCTAATAGTAAGCCTTTTTCACATTTACGCCTGTATATTATGATTATGATGGAATAAACTACAAAAATATTTCAGAAGATTTGGAGTGCCGGACCTTTGTATTAATTATACTGTGGATGCCTTCCTCGGACACGTGCACCTTGAAGGATTGTGTGCCGCCTGGAACTTCTGTTTCTGTAATTTCCTTCTTAAGTATGTTCTTCATTCTCCACTAGTGTATGCAGGAGAGCAGACAGCTGCACAACTACAAGGCTCAGCATGCTCCATCCAGGACTGTATTCTGGAGGGAGAGGCAGGGGGAGCAGAACTACAAGGCTCAGCATACTCCATCCATTAGTGGATGTAGGAGAGCGGACAGCAGCTGCCGAACTACAAGGCTCAGCATCCTCCATCCAATAGTGTATGCAGGAGAGCAGACAGCAGCTGCCGAACTACAAGGCTCAGCATCCTCCATCCAGGACTGTATGCAGGATTTCTTTGCCCCCCCCCCTCCCCTCCCCAAAAAATGATGTGGGCTTCGCCTTATTTTTGTATGCTAGCCGGGTACAGCAGGCAGGTACGGGCTGCCCCCAGTTGCCTATTTGTACCCGGCTGAGAACCAAAAATATAGGGAAGCCCTTTTTTTTATTTTTTTTTTTTTAATTATTTCATGAATTTCATGAAATAATTAAAAAAAAAAAAAAATGACGTGGGCTTCGCCCAATTTTTGAGTCCAGCCAGGTACAACTAGGCAGCTAGGGATTGGAATCCGCAATGCAGGGTGCCAAAGCTTTCTGGGTACCCCCGCTGCGAATTGCAGTCCGCAGCCACCCCAGAAAATGGCGCTTTCATAGAAGCGCCATCTTCTGGCGCTGTGTCCAACTCTTCCAGCTGCCCTGATGCCGGGTGGCTCGCTGGGTAATAATGGGGTTAGGGCTAGCTGTGTATTATCAGCTGGCCCTAAGCCCGAAATTCATGGTGTCATGCCAGTATTAGACATGGCCACCATAAATTTCTAGTAAAGATAAAAAAAAACACAACACATAAAAATATTTTTATTTAAAATAAAACACAACACAATTAGTGACCCCATCTTTATTGAAATAAAGAACCCCCCTCCTCAGTAATCCTGGGTCAAGGAAGGGTCCCGCGCCGTCCAATCCGGATCCAATGTCATCTGATCGGTTTGCTGGAAGGCAAAGCGATCAGATGATGTCTCAGGTTCAAGGCCCTGAATCACATCACATCACATCACACAGCAGCTGATTGTGTAAACTGCTTTTATACAATCAGCTGATGCATCAGTGCAAAAAAAAAAATACTTCTGTGCAGCGTCGGACTTGCAACCGGAGGAATCTCCAGTAATGCCAGGCCTGGATTCAGGTACCTGCACTGCACTCCGGCGCTCTCACCTGAGCTCTGGCGTGCAGCCAAGACTGTACAGCGAGCGCCGAGTGATTGATTCCCCGGCACTTGTGGTTCAGTTCATGACAGCTGCAGACAAGCCAGGCTGATCTCCGGTGCTCTCACCTGAACTACGGAGATCACCCCGACCTGTCTGCAGCTGTCATGAACTGACTGCAAGCGTCCGGGGAATCAGTCACTTGGCGCTCGCTCGCTGTACAGTCTAGGCTGATGCATCAGTGGAAAAAAAACAAACTACTACACACGTCCGTGCTGACTCCCGTCCGACGGCTGCAGGAGCTGCCGGTAATCAGCTGATGAAGCCTCCTGACGGCATTAGCTGATAGCTGGCCGGGCGGTAAAAAGCTGGCTTCACCGCGAGACTTACAATCAGCTGATGCGTCAGGTGACCGCATCAGGTCCTCACCGCCAGGTCCTGCAGCTATCAGCTGTGCCTGGGAGCTGGCACACAGCCAGAGCGGGGGTGGCGATACCGGGAAGAGGAGCTGGGAGCCGATATGGCACAGGGTGTCTGCAGACAGGTGAGTATGACATTTTTCTACTGTTCACTTTTGATTTAACAGCCGCTTCCACCTCCTGCACGGGAGCGGACATGGCACCGGGCGGGAGATGGAGGCAGCGGTGGCGGTACCAGGAGGATTCATGCTTCTGTGTTTACTAACAGAAGGAATCCTCTTCCTGTACATGTCACTTCACTACCCACCCCTTGCGTTTATAGCTGCGTTTTTAGTCATGGAAACGCATTAAAATGCAGCTATATTTGCAATTTGCATTTTTCATTGCGTTTTTGAACATCTCATTGAACTCAATGGGTGGAAAACGCAGTGAAAAACGCAAAAATAATTGACATGCTGCGTTTTGGTGGGCACCACAAAAACGCAGATAGAAAAAACGCTGTGTGCAGACAGCAAAAATGAACTCATAGACTTTGCTGGGGAAGCAAATTCATGCAGTTTTCTGAGCAAAAACGCACCCGAAAAACATGCAAAAACGCCGTGAAAAACGCACTGTGTGAACTTACCCTAAGCCTTCGTTTTTCCAAACTGAATAACCCCAAGTTTGATAACTGTCTTATTATTGCATTCCCCCCATTCCTTTAATAACCTTGGTTGCTCTTTCTGCACCCGCTCTAGGTCAGCTGTGTCCTTATATACCGGAGCCCATTATTATGCTCAGTATTGTAAGTGTGGTCGCACTAGTGTCTTGTATAGGGGTAAAGCTATGTTCTTCTCATGAACACCTCTGCCTCTTTTAATGCATCCTATATAAATTATTAGCCTTGGCAGCAGCTGCCTTTGCCGTCTGCCTATACACCCCAGTGACAGTGTTACCCAGTGTTACAATTTAGTACATACTTATACATTGTATTTCCTCTGGTTAAGTGCCTGACCTTACATTTATCCACATTAAACTTGAATTGCCATTTCTCAGCCCAAGCCTTCATCCTACACAAATCCCTCTGCGATATTAAATTATCCTCTTCTATGTTATTACCCCACATAGTTTATACCATCTGCAATTATTGATATTCTATTCTGTATACCCCCTGTAGGTTATTATTAAATGTTATAAAGAAGGGGGTCCAATACTGTCATGTCCCTATAGCTACAGAAGTTATCACCTTGCATTATGGGATGGGCATTCTGTACACCATCCGTCGCCCGTCCTCAGCACTTAGGCTCACTCACGTGTATAACACTGAGTGCACATGTCCGGTAATCATCCATTAGAACAGATCCAGCTGGAATCCGTTGGCAAAAAAGTTATACAGACATGACTTTTTTTGTTTACTTTTAAATAATTTTATTTCTTTTGGATCTGTTTTTTTAACGTTAAAGTCTAGAGAAAATAGGTTAATAAGTCATCTGTTTGTTTTTCCATTTGTAAAGGATCCGTTTCAAATGGAAGATAAGTGGCAATCAGTTAATGGATCTGTTTTCCATAGACTCCAATGTTAAAAAAAACAGATCCAGCTGAACAGTTACTTAAAGGGAACTTGTCAGGTCCCCTATGCCCTCCACCCCAGCAGCATATATACCTGTATGCCCAAGTCCCTCCCTAACCAGCCCTGTATAACACTACTCACTAATATGAATCTTTAAAAAACAACTCAAAAACCTCACTGTCCCTGTGTTAATAAGGGTTTTGACTAGTCGGCCCTCTTCCTGTGTTATCATGCGCCTGTGGGTGTGATAACATGATTTCCACAAGCCAGCATCACCACTGTAAATATTGCGCATGTGCGCGGCTCATTTCGGCTGCGTCACTGTGCTTCAGAAGCAGGTTTATGGTTTCCGACTTCATTAGCCGCACTGTTCATGACTGAACGTTCAGAAGACAGGTCACGTCCACATCTTCTGAACTTTCAGTCATGCTCAGTGCGCGTAATGAAGTTGGGAAACGCAAACCCAGCTTCAAAGGCACAGTGACGAGGCCGAAATAAACCACACTCATCTGTGAGCCTTCCAGGAGCTGGTAGTGACGCCTACTCGTGGAAATCATGTTACCGTGCCCACATGGACGTGAAAACATGGAAAGAGGGCTGACTAATCTGAGGAACTAACGCCCCTGCGACTAGTCAAGCACCTAATAAGCTTAGGGTTAGCGAGGTTTATAAGTCCGTTTTTTAAACATTCATATTGGTGAATAGCGTCATACAGGGCTGGTTAGGAAGGGAATATGGGCATATAGGTTACAATGCTTCTGGGTTGGAGGCTATAGGGCAGTGATGGCTAACCTGTGGCACTCCAGCTGTTGCAAAACTACAATTCCCATCATGTCTTCACAGCCAAAGCTTTTGCTTTGAATGGCCAGGCATGATGGGAATTGTAGTTTTGCAACAGCTGGAGTGCCACAGGTTCGCCATCACTGCTATAGGGGATCTGATAGGCTGCCTTTAAAAATAGACAAAAACAGTGCAGAACTCTTTGCCAGCTGGATCCATTCTAATGGATGATTACTGGATGTGTGAACTAAGCCTAACACAGCCGAGTGCAATCTGATGTTTATCAGACAACACTCGGGCCAGTGTTATACTATGGGACAGAGCAGATCTGCCATTTCATTTCCATACTGATTCAGTATGGGAAGACAATCACAGCATGCTGCATTTAGCAGCGTATATCGGATCATTCACACCCATACAAGTCTCTGGGTTTAAGTGCAGTCTAATATACACAGAGACAGACAATGGAGAAGATGGAGAAATTAACATCTCCATCTTCTCCGCTCCTGTGCTCCCATTCTCACATGCGAGAGAAGCAGATCAGAGGATTATAACACTTGGTCACGCTCCCAGCAGAGTCTGAGCCGAGTGTCATTACCATATAGCATACGATGCTCTCACATCACAGTCATCGGATGCTATAGGGCAGTGTAACTCCGGCCTCAAGGGTGCGCTCACAGCAGCGTACAGCATCCGATGGGAGAGAATCGGCTGTGATATGCTAATGACACTTGGCTCAGACTCTGCTGTGAGCGTGACCGTGTCATTCACTGTGATCTAATTCTCACTTGTGAAAATCAGTGCACTATGATGCTTCACACACACCCATAGACTGATATGGGGTACGTGTGATGCGAGACTCACTGACAGTTGCAATATGCTGCCATTTTTCCTCAAGTCGAATCAGCACAAGAAAAATAAATCACAGATCTGCTGTGCATCACTGATTAACATTGGTCAAAGTGCAATGGGAGATTTTCTTACATTGCATTCCTCCGTATTATACAGCATTGCGAATATACCCTAAGGGTGCATTCAGACGTCCATATAAATCTGTCCTGCGCTCGGCCCATGATGCACGGACAGGCCGGCTTGTGTCCTGTCTCTAGTGTGACCACTGCATAGAAATGTATGACTCTGTGACGCTTGGGTTGGGAGACACGCCGGCCTGTCCGTGCATTGTGGGCTGAGCACTGACGGATTTAAACGTACATCTTAATGCACCCTTATCCAGATTGTTAGACACAGGAAAAATGAGAACTTCTTCAAAATGAGCAATCCTTTTCCTATGTGCGTTTTCCTCTATAGTGAAGACATTGACCATAGAATGAAGCAATCTGAAGGACTCCTATTTCCCGAGGGTGTGACAATGTCCAGCACCAGGCTGGTTGGGTGCCTCGGGCGGCTGATCTGCTTTGCACTAGTTTCTCTCGCACTTCTTCATTCTGTACAGGTGTACTTTAAGACATTTGCTTCAATTTGTCTTGCAGGTGATGAGACCCGGCAGCGAGTAAAGTTCACAGATGATCGAGTCTGCAAAAGTCATCTCCTGGATTGCTGTCCTCATGATATTCTTGCCGGAACGGTGATTATCAGACTGTGATATTAGTATTGATAGACTCCATTACTGTCCTGCTTGTATTCCACATTCTCATCAGATCGTCCCAGGATTAAAAATGAATTACTGTGACACCCCATGCGAAACAATGATCTTTCACTGAGGTGTAGATTGTACATACTTGTTATGGTCCCGAATGTTCTCAAACCTCGGAGAATAAATCACACACAAGTGGACTCCATTTACTTATTATGTGACTTCTGGGGGTGATTGGTCACACAGGATTTTATTTAGGGCTATTAGATTATAGGGGGATGAATACAAATGCACAACACAATTTTCAGATTTATATAAAAATGTTTAGAAAACAATGTATCATTTCTTTTAAAAGTAAATATTTGCTGTGTTATGTATCTATATCACATAAAATCCCTATAAATTACATTTATGAGTGTAGTGTAGAAACATTCATGGGGTATGAACACTTTTTCAAGACATTGTAGACATTTCTTGTCTGCGAGCCCCACCTGACAATAGCACAACATATTAATAGTCTACTCCCTTGTGATGGTTGAAGATGAGAATGTACCATAGTCATCTACAGCCCAGAACCTCCAGTCACCCTCCTCAATATGTCAGGAGGTCGCCGTTTTCTACACGTGTTTTGGTCACCTGGTTAGGCTGCGTTCTCACTGCGCGTCTGCTCTGCCACAGTATGGCTTCTGTGTGTGAACACCGCATTATACTTTACTAATAATTTCAAATAATGGATGGCTGAAAAAGGCAAAGTGGCTGCTTATGTGCAATTTTTATACAATAATCTCTTAATGGTAAAATTCATTTCGCTGTTTATCTATTGTGTATATGGGCAACTTTAGTGTTGTCTGTGTTAGCAGCGTTAATAGAATCTGTCCGCAGGTTTTTGCTCCCCCATCTGAGAGCCGCATGGTATAGAGGCTGATTCTGGTGATGTCACTTACTTGGCCTTTCTGATTTCACTGATTGTTGGCTTTCTGTTTATGCAGTGTATACGTGTGACCGCCGCTCCGTATACTTCTGTGATTGCTGCAGTTGGCAGTTCTGTCAGTCCCACAGAGGCGACTTAGAGACCCCTTCTTATGATTGGTGGGGGTTCAGTAGTTATACATTTATCTGCTTTTCTGCAGATTGGTGATAGATGTACAGTGGAACCTTGGATTAAGATTAACTTGGTTTGAGAGCATTTTGCAAGACAAGCAAAGCTTTTTACACATTTGTAACTTGGTTTAAGAGCAATGCTTTGCAAGAAGAGCAAATAGTCACCGTGCACACTTCCGGTTCTGCCCTTTCACCACACTCTAACCCGCTCTAAAGGTAACTTTCTGTATATATGTACTGTATACAGTATAGCATTGTACAGTAGATACTATATAGCATGTCCCTCAATTTGCATTTGTGGATACAGTATTGTACTTATTGATAACCAGTGCAGCACATTGCTTATACTGTACCTCCCGCACACCAACCATTTTTATTGTAAGCTAAAGTGCAGCTTAATTTGCTTTGTTTTTTTACTGTTTTGTAAACTATTTTGTATTAGTGTACTGTAATTTTATACGCAAACAGTACATTATTTTCTATTACTGTATTAAGTTTGTATAAATATAGCAATTTTTTTGGGTTATGGAACGAATTGTCTGCATTTCAGTTATTTCCTATGGGAAAATTTGCTTTGCTATAACAAGTAACTTGGTTTAAGAGCGCACTCCCGGAACCAGTTATGCTCATAATCAAAGGTTCCACTGTATTTTGTATTCAGTTGTAATGCTTTTTGGTTCATCACCCTTTTATGTCATTAAAGGGAATCTGTCACCAGGTTTTTGCCAGCTAATCTGAGAGCAGCATAACGTAGGGGAAGAGACCATGATTCCAGTGATGTCACTTACTGGGCTGCTTCATGTAGTTTTGATAAAATCGCTGATTAATCATCAGATTATCATTACAGGAATACTTGGCGTTCTTCCAGGTAGTCCAGCATATTCATGAGCTCTGTATAACTGCTAGATCTGCAGCAGAGAAAAATGATTTTGATAAAAATCACAGCAAACAGCTCAATAAGTGACACATCACTGGTATCGGGGTCCCTGTCTCTTCATTATGCTGCTCTCAGATGGGCGAGCAAAAACCTGGTGACAGATTCCCTTTAACCCAAAGCCTTAAACCTTTTCCTTTCCCATTTTTTTCTCTTCCACCAGAGGATGGATTTGGGTGAGTGCACCAAGATTCATGACTTGGCACTGAGGGCCGATTATGAAATTGCAAGTAAAGAAAAAGATCTGTTCTTTGAGCTTGATGTAAGTTGTTTTTGTTTCTTTCTATGTGTTATACTGAACTGTGTGGATGCCTGTAAAATCTGATATAAAGAAGTGACTAAATGCCTGTCTTCATGTTGATTTCATTTTCACGTAAGTTCCTCTGGGTGACGGGGGGTTTGTGCCATGTGGAAGGAGACTTATAACTGCAGAAATTCTCCCCTTGTTTATCTGTGTGTGTGATTTGGTGAATAGTACTGCTTATAGCCATCCCAAAACTGCGCAAAAGATGTCCCCTTCAGGGCATGTAATCCCCCCCGGGGACGTCAGGAGCAGAGAATAAACAGAGATCAGGGCTGCACTTACAATCCAGTCCTGTACTTATTATTAGTTATGATTGGATTCATGCACTCGTCATTGTGTGATTACCAGTCTGTAGTCACATAATGGGTGATTATTTTTCATTTTCCCAAGTCTCTGTAAATACACAGGGCTCATTTGATGGTTTCAAGCTTGGGCTCGCTGAGGACATCTCCAATGTTGTGCTACCTCCAGCAGAATTTCATACATCTGAATAGTGATTGTGAAACACATGAGTTTGCTGCGGAAAAAGAAAATATTCACATATAAGCCCATTAAAAAAAAAAAAAAGTTATAAAATTAAGTGATTACAATAAGCTTCATTTTCCATATTAGGTTTTTAAAGGGAACCTGTCAGGTGCAGTCCTGGATGCATATTTCTAATCCCTTCCTAACCGTCCCTGTATACACTGGCATAAATAAAGGGATCATTAGAAAAAATATTTCTAAAGATACTTTATGATATGCTAATGAGCGCAGGGACTAGTCACAAGGGCGTCAATTCCTGCACTCATTCTGCCCTCTAAGGCCCAGTGCCCACGCTGTGTAGTTTTGACGCATATTTTCAGAAATCTGCAGCAAAATCTGCATGTCCATTGTGAAGCCAGGAAAGTCTATGAGAATTCAGAAGTGCTTTACCCACGTTTCTTATTTTTCCATTGCGTATTTCGTGCAGATTTGGTGCACAAAAAGAAATCCGCACCAAATACGCAAGGGAAAAATACTCAACGTGGGCACAGCACTTCTGAATTCTCATAGATTTTGCTGGCTTCACAATAGAAATGCAGAATTTCCTGCAGATTTCTGAAAATACGCGTCAAAATGTACGTCAAAATACGCAGCGTGGGCACGGGACCTTAGCATGTTAACACGCAATAGCGAACATGCTATTCAATGCCCGTTGCCTAGTATCATCAGCGGTGACGCGTGTACCTGTGTCCGTTGTTACCGCATCAGATGCCGGGCAGTGTGCGTGATCAGAAGTCACCGCACTTCCGGTCATGCCCACTAAGAAGCTGTAGGCATACTACCATGCTAAGAGGGCTGAATGCACTCTGGAGCTAACGCCTTTGTGACTAGTCCCTGCGCTCATTAGCATATCATAAAAGACTTTTAGAAATACTTTTTCTAATGCTCCCTTTATCTATGCTACTATATAGCCTGGGGCTGTTGGGCAGGGGTTAGCAATATGCACCCAGGACTGCTCGCGATTCTGGGTGCATATTGCACCTCACAGGTTCCCTATAAAATAACCTGTTATTTTGCTATGCTGACACTGGCCACTATTAGGCTGATGTCTTCTGTACTGAACACATTAGTCATTGCCCATCTCATCATTGTCACATGCAGAATTACCAATAATGGTATCGCCTATTTACAGATACCCCAGAATTACCCTCCACAGTGGGCGATGGTCACAGCTCACCTCCTCTCCCTCCCATCACAATGCCCCCTGATGAAAAAGCTTACTTTACAACGCCCATAAAAGTCAATGAACAGCTCCAGGCAAGATTGCTGCTCTTATAATAGAAATATAATACAAGTAATGAAAAATCTACAGTCAGGCCATAAAAACAGCATAGAAAAGACGGGCATCAGGTTTTATTAATGAAAAATAATCTAGGTGACACAAGTCCCTGAAAGTGCATGGTCCCACTAGAATTGATAGAGCTGATGAAATGCTTATCTGTTGACACCGTTCTGAACTGATTGTCAGCGGGTAAGTGCCCCTCTAAGGTAGCGCTAAGGAAGCCCCCCCCCTTTTTTTTTTTTTTGCTGCAAATTGATGTTATTTTGCCAGTGATTTCCTTTAGCTGTGTTGGCGTTATTCTAGCTCACCTTTCAGGCAGGTTCTTTCCTATTGTGCCATGCTTGTGAAAATGTATATTCATGTTATTGTTATAACCCCCTTTTTGTATCATTTTGTACAGTGCTGCAGAAGATGTAATCTGAGCCGTGTGCAGTGTATCCAGCAGCAGGCTGGTTAAGTGTATTTGTCGGGGGATAAAGTGTTGGGGCGGCTTAGATGATAGGAAGAGGCTGTATAGTTTTATATAAAGCAGTTATTTTTTTACACTACCGTACTTTATGTCCTGAGTTCTAGTTCTGTGCACCTTATATATTTCTGTTGATTGCATGGAGTTCTCCTATGACGCTGTACACATGCAGCGGTACTCCTTAGTCCACTACGTGGAGTACATGTAGAAAGCTGGTAGCCCATACAGCCAGGATGTCAGCAATGTGAATACTTGGCAGTCACCGTTCTGCTGTCTGTCTCATGGCTCGCTGGGTAAGCATACGTTTATTTGGTAACTTTATTTGCTATTTTAGGCTATGGATCATTTGGAGACCTTCATTGCCGAATGTGATCGAAGAACTGAGCTCGCCAAGAAGCGTCTTGCTGAAACTCAGGAGGAGATTAGTGCTGAAGTTGCTGTTAAGGTAATGCCATCTAAATTATTGAAGATTAATTATGTTTGCTTAGACCCCATGCTCTGGATACGTAACTGTGTGATGAATCTAATCCGTTTTATCTGTAGAAGTGTTCTGGTGAAAAACACAAGTAACGCAAGGTGCATATTGTTTTCAGCCCATGTTTTTAGCTCCCATCACATACAAATGAGCCTCCCCAGTCTAAGGCCCCTTTCAGATGTCCATGTTTAATCAGGTGCAAGCCACACACATCAGTATGGTCAATACGTGTGTCATGTGTGTGACATCTGTGTTTGAATATGGAGAAATACCGGCGAAAACACGGGTCTTTGAAATAAAAAGATTTCTCTATCGTTTCATTGGGGGACACAGGACCATGGGTTATGCTGCTGTCACTAGGAGGCTGACACTAAGTAAACATAAAAAGTTAGCTCCTCCCTAGCAGTATACACCCCGAGCCGGAGGCGGGCTCAGATCAGTTTTAGCTTAGTGTCGTAGGAGGCTGATGTGGGCCGTCTCGGCCCCCCTCAGCCATTTGTGTTTTTTGCGCTTTTTTCTTTTATTTCGGCGCCGCTCATCGCTCTCATACCTGTCTTCTTTTTCTCTGCAGGGATTCTCTTCACTCATCCTCCGCAGCCCTGTGGGTACCACTCCCCAGGGTCGCAGGGGCTTGAGATTTCGGGCCCTCTCCCCCGTCCATCCCCGTGGTACCACTCCCGGGTTCGCGCGTGTGGGCAGATCCTCGTGGGCACCCCTGATTCGCCCTGCGGTATCACCCCAAAGGGCGTACAGGGGAGTACAGCAGGGATGGGACCTCCGCAGCGCGTGTGTAATCGATGGGGCCCTGTCACGCTGCCTTCACTTGCAGGGGGGGCTGCTTCCCCCATCATGATGTCCACTTCCCTGCCTCAGCACGCTCTCCCCCGAAGTCCTCAGTCTTCCTGGTTGAGGGCACTGTGCACAGGCAGGGGCAGGGCGCCCTGCCTGCACCGCATCCGTCGCTGGGCCGGCGCCGCCGAGAACAGGTAGGACCGATCCTCTCCTTCACTTTTCCCCCGGCCCGCTCCAAAATTTAGGCCCCGGTCTCGGCCTAGTCGCTCTGCGTCCTAGCCACGTCCCCGCTGCAGCGCTATTGGCCGCCGGTCGTCTGGCCCAGTCTCCTCCCACCGCTCAGCCTCCTGGCTTATGGTGGGGGCTGTGGATCCTCCGGTTTTTCGCGCCGGAATCCTGCTCCTCCCCCAGCCTCCTCCAGCGTCTTCTCGCCATTTTAGCCTGTGTCTGGTTCCCTGAGGCTGCAGCGCGCCGGCGTTCTCTCTCTCTCTGGCCAGCTCACTCCTGGACTCCCTCTTTTGGACTGGTGGGCAGCACGCAGGACCTGGGTAAGCTCTGCTCCTAAGGAGTAGCCCTCACTAGGTAGCGTTCTGAGTTTAGGGACGAGTTAACCCTCTCCTGTCTCCTTCCTAGCAGCCACCAGGGAGAGTACTTGTTTCACCATGCCTAATGCTAAGTCCACCCGACCCAAGCAGGCCCCCTTTGCCTTATTTTTTGCATGCTCCTCCTGCAAGACCAAATTTTCCCAGGGCCAGGACGCCCCACTATGCTCCGTCTGTTCTACAGACGCGCAGGACTCCGCGGCCGACGCTTCTGATAACGCAGACGCCACAGCGCCAGATGCTACAGGGCCCTGCATCCCGCCCCCGCCCCGACTGGCTAGCGTCCCTGTCCCAGTCCGTAGATTCCCTCTCTGAGGCTTCTCGGACCATCGCGCAAGCACTGCGCCTGCTGCCGTCGCTCGCCCAGATTCCCGCAGACCCGACGTAATCTCCTCCGGAGCAGGTGAGCCCCGTCGCAGGGACCTCCTCTGCTGCTCAGAAGCGGACCCGCCAGGTCTCGTCTTCAGCCTCTTCCCAGGTTTCACCTTCATCCCCAGGTCCAGACCATCATTCCTCCAGGGAGTCTTCTGACCGCTCCGATGATGATTCCGATGCAGCACCCCTGCTGGACTCAGAGCAGGCGGCTGATATTCGGCGCATGGTGAATAGCCTGATAGAAGCAGTAAACCAGACCCTAAAGGTACAGGTGGAACCCGTCTCAACCCAGAGCACCCAGGTCTCGTTTAAGCGGATGAAGCGGGCCCAGAGCGCGTTCAGCGGACATCCAGAATTCGCTGAGTTACTGCGCAGCCACAGGCAACAGCCGGACAAGGTATTTACCAGCGGTAAGTCCATTGATTTGCATTATCCCTTTCCTGAGGGTCTTCGAAAGGATTGGGCAGGCTCCCCTGTGGTCGACCCCCCCCCCCAAATCTCCCGCCTGTCTTCTCACACAGTCCTTCCACTCACTAACGGTACGTCTCTCAAGGACCCCACGGACCGTACTATTGACAGGTTGGCCCGTTCCGCCTTCGAGGCAGCGGGCACATCCCTCTCACCGGCCTTTGCCTCAGTTTGGGTTGCGAAGGCTCTGATGTCCTGGGCGGACACGCTACGTTGCGGTCTCCGCGCCATTCCTGCGAATCCGGACCTGGTCCTCATCGCCTCGCAGATTTCCCTCGCGGGTGAGTACCTGCTCAATGCAGCCCTGGCGTCTGCAAATTGCGCGGCCCAGGCCGTCAGCAACAATGTGGCCATCCGTCGAGCCCTCTGGCTGCGGTCCTGGAACGCGGATGCGGCCTCTAAGAAGTCACTGACTTCCCTGCCCTTCCTAGGGGAACGTCTTTTCGGAGATAAGCTGGACCAGTTGATCTCCGATGCAACGGGAGGAAAGAGTACATCTCTCCCCCAATTGCGCCCCAAGCGCTTCCAGAATCGGCGCCCCACCGCTCGTTTCCGGCCCTTTCGCAGCTTCAACTCCACTCCCCAGCCGCGAAAAAGCCGCTCTCCTCCGAGAGACAGGAGGACCCCGTCATTCAAGACCAATCCCGCCTGGCGTTCACGTCCCCGCCAGTCCACGAAATCCTCTTCTGGTTACCGCCGCCGTTCCTCAAAGTGACTCGCGGTCGGCGCGCAACAGCGCCAGACTCGTGGGAGGGAGTCTGTCTCGTTTCCAGCATGTGTGGATCCCCCTGACCGCCGATGCCTGGGTCAGAGAGATCATCACATCAGGCTACAAAATAGAATTCGAGTCAAAGCCACCGAGACGTTTTTTCCTATCTCGCCCTCCCGAGTCTCCCGCGCGGGCTTTCACTCCATAGACTCCCTCCTCCGAGCCGGAGTCGTGGTAACAGTCCCTCCCGCAGAACGTTTCAAGGGGTGCTATTCCAACCTTTTCGTGGTCCCCAAGAAGGACGGCTCTGTCCGCCCCGTCCTCGACCTAAAGCTTCTGAACAGGTCGGTGAGGCCTCGGCCGTTTCGAATGGAGTCACTCCGGTCCGTGATCGCATCCATGGAGGTCGGCGAATTCCTGGCATCGCTGGATATTCAAGACGCCTATCTTCACGTCTCTATAGCCACCTCTCACCAACAGTTCCTCCGCTTTGCGATAGCGGAAGATCACTTCCAGTTCACGGCTCTTCCTTTCGGCCTCGCATCCGCCCCCAGGGTCTTTACGAAGATCATGGCGGCTGCCATGTCCGTCCTACAATCCAGGGGTGTTATGGTCATCCCGTACTTGGACGATATGTTGATAAAAGGTTCTTCTTTCAAGGACTGTCGTCTTGGGGTTCAGGTCACGATCGACACCCTTTCACGGTTAGGGGGTGGCTGATCAATTGGAAGAAGTCCTCTCTGACCCCGGCCCGTCGGATCACCTTTTTAGGCATGGTATTCGATACCACCCAAGGGCGACTTTTCCTCACACAGGAGAAGATGTCCTCCCTGCAACGAGGCCTCCGCGCTCTCCGGCGTCAGCGCCAAGTTTCCATCAGGTTCGGCATGCGAGTCCTCGGTCGTATGGTGGCGGCGATGGAAGCGGTACCCTTTGCACAGTTCCACCTCCGGCCCCTCCAGCTAGCCTTGTTGAAGAAGTGGGACAGATCTCCCTTTTCTCTGGACCGCAGGTTTCATCTTTCGCCGGAGACCCGCCACTCACTCCGTTGGTGGATCAATCAACGCAACCTTGCGTCAGGAAGGTCATTCCTCCCGCTCCACTGGAAGATAGTGACCACCGACGCCAGTCTTCAGGGCTGGGGGGCAGTGTTTCGGCATCACACAGCGCAAGGCCGATGGACACCGCGGGAGAGTTGTCTCCCGATCAACATTCTGGAGATAAGAGCCATCCGGCTAGCCTTGCAGCAGTTTTGGCACCTAGTACAGGGTTGCCCGGTCAGGATCCAGTCAGACAATGCGACGGCGGTGGCGTACATCAACCACCAAGGAGGCACAAGAAGTGTCGGGGCGATGCGAGAAGTCAGGAAGATTTTGCACTGGGCCGAGTGTCATCACTCCCTGATCTCAGCGGTTCACATCCCAGGCGTGGACAATTGGGCGGCGGACTTCCTCAGCAGGGAAGGCCTCGCCTCCGGCGAATGGTCCCTCAACCGGGAAGTCTTCAACCAGATCTGCGACAGATGGGGAGTTCCGGATGTGGACCTAATGGCCTCCCGGTTCAACTGTCAGGTTCCGCAATTTGTAGCGCGGTGCCGCGACCGCTTGGCTTTAGGAGTCGACGCCCTCACCCTGTCGTGGAGCCAGTTCAGTCTCCCGTACATCTTCCCTCCGCTCCCTCTGATCCCGAGGGTACTCAAGAAGATCAAGGCAGAAGGACTACCAGTCATCCTGGTGGCCCAGGCGAGCATGGTTCGCGGAACTTACTCAGCTCCTCGCAGACGCTCCGTGGCGCCTTCCAGACCGTCCAGATCTCCTACAGCAGGGACCTCTTTTCCATCAGAACTCAAAGGTCCTAAATTTGACGGCCTGGCCATTGAATCCTGGGTTCTAGCTCAGGCTGGTTTTTCTTCAAGAGTGATACAGACAATGATTAGAGCCAGGAAGCCATCTTCATCAAGAATATACTACCGCACGTGGAAGGTCTTCAGGTGGTGTGAAGAGCACAGCATTTCTTCTCCTCTCACCTTCTCCCTTCCTTCCCTGTTGGCATTCTTGCAGTCGGGCCTCGATGCGGGTCTCTCGCTCGCCACACTAAAGGGCCAGGTATCGGCTTTGTCTATCCTGTTTCAGAAGCCACTGGCTTCTGGCCCACAGGTTAAGACCTTCATCCATGGAGTTGCCCACCTGGCCCCGCCGTATAGTCGGCCTCTAGAACCGTGGGACCTTAATCCAGTCCTAGGGTCACTTCAGGGTCCCCCCTTCGAGCCCTTGCGGGATTCTTCCCTTTCTCACCTGTCTTGGAAGGTGGTGTTCCTCGTTGCCATCACTTCTATTCGAAGGACGTCCGAGCTGGCAGCTCTCTTGTCGTGCTCCCTTTTTGATTTTTCACCAGGACAAAGCGGTTCTCCTGCCAGATCCCGCCTTTCTCCCAAAGGTGGTCTCCCCGTTCCATCTTAACGAAGAAATTGTTCTTCCGTCCTTCTGTCCTGGCCCCTCTCACAGCTTGGAGAGGTCCTTGCACACCCTGGACCTGGTGCGCGCCCTTAGAATTTATGTCTCCAGAACCGCGCCGTTCCGTAAGTCGGATGGTCTGTTTGTCCTTACTTCTGGTCCCAAGAGGGGTGAATCGGCATCCAAAGCCACAATTGCCAGATGGATCCGTTCCGCCATATCAGAGGCCTATCGGATTCGGGACAAGTCTCCGCCGCGGGGGGTAAAGGCGCACTCTACCCGAGCAGTGGGAGCCTCTTGGGCGATTAGGCATCAGGCGTCGGCCGACCAGGTCTGCAAGGTCGCCACCTGGTCTAGCCTGCATACCTTTACTAGGTTCTACCATGTTCACACCCAAGCATCGGCAGATGCTAGTTTTGGGAGAAAGGTCTTGCAGGCAGCAGTTGCACACCTGTAATAGGGTGACAGCATTCAATTATAGTACAAGCCCGCCGAGGGAGGTTGTTGTTTTCTTCCTATCTGCGGGCTTCTGTATTCCCACCCAAGGGCTGCTTTTGGACGTCCCATGGTCCTGTGTCCCCCCAATGAAACGATAGAGAAAGTAGGATTTTTGTGTACTCACCGTAAAATCTTTCTCTGAGTCTTCATTGGGGGACACAGCACCCACCCTGCTTGGGTTTTTGGTTGTTGAATTGCATTTGCATGCTATTTTCAGCGGTCTTATGTTCATAGACCTCTTGTTCGCACGGCTGCATTATTTTAGTTATAACTTGTTTTATGTATGGTGATTCTGGTACTCCTCCTACTGCTTGTGCACCAAACTGATCTGAGCCCGCCTCCGGCTCGGGGTGTATACTGCTAGGGAGGAGCTAACTTTTTATGTTTACTTAGTGTCAGCCTCCTAGTGACAGCAGCATAACCCATGGTCCTGTGTCCCCCAATGAAGACTCAGAGAAAGAGATTTCTTTGTCGCTCCATTGGGAGACCCAGACAATTGGGTGTATAGCTTCTGCCTCCGGAGGCCACACAAAGTATTACACTTTAAAAAGTGTAACCCCTCCCCTCTGCCTATACACCCTCCCGTGCCTCACGGGCTCCTCAGTTTTGTGCTTTGTGTTGAAGGAGGCACACATTCACTCGAGCTCCCATTTTAGTCAGCAGCAGCTGCTGATTATATCGGATGTAAGAAAAGAGGGCCCCAGGGCTCCCGGCATGCTCCCTTCTCACCCCACTAAGTCGGCGGTGCTGTTAAGGTTGAGGTACCCATTGCGGGTACAAAGGCTGGAGCCACATGCCGTTTTCCTTCCCCATCCCTTAGAGGCTCTGGGAGAAGTGGGATCCTAACCGGTCATCCATCCACTGGGACCGGGCTCCCTCCGCAGCCCCTGTGGGAATCTGACTGACAGGAGACTTGGTATCATCAGCGACAGGGCCCTGCATCTAAAGGTACTCTGTGTCCCCTTGGGGACGGTGCATGGAGCGCTTGGTCTCAGACGCTGCAGCGGCTGCTGTATTTTTATGACGACCGGGACTACCGCGCCGACCGCGCCTGTTTGCCGGCCGCGGTATTAAATTTAGTCCCCGGCTTCATGCGGCCTAGTGCCATTACTCCCGCCCCCGGGCCTGCCAGTCAGGGGTAAGGGCGGGACGGTCGGCCTGACGTCGACAGTGAGGGCTGGAGCACACTTTAGGTGTCCTCCTCCCCCCTCACTAATCACTGTGGGGCACCAGATTCCCGCACTTTTAGTCGCCGCCCACGGCTCCCTCCTCCCCTGAGAACGCCGGCAGCCATGTTTTAAACACATTCTGCCGGTGGAGGACTTCTGGCTGCATCTCTGGGAGGCCCAAGGCAGGGAATCTGGTGGACACACACCGCTTTGGGCGGTCGGTAAGCCACACCGGTCACCCGGTGCTGGTCCCCCTAGGGTGCCGAAGTGTGTGTGTGTATATATATGTATGTATGTATATATATATATATATATATATATATATATATATATATATATATATATATATATATATATATATATATATATTACACATTTTCTCTGTTCGGCCGCATTGTTTTGCTTTTGGCTATATACCCTCAGTGATCACCCTCCTAGGAGACAACAGCATGTCGTTCACAAGGAGCAAGGGTGCCAAGACACAGGGTTATTTTGCAACCTGTACCTCTTGTGCGGCTATGCTACCTGCAGGTTCCACCTACCCTCACTGTGAGCAATGCTCGGGCCCTGTGGCACTCGCTCAGCCGGAGCCTCGGGCACTGGGGGGACCCTCGGCCCAGGTAGAACCGCCGGCTTCCCCTGTCCAGGTGGCTGGGACAGAGTTTGCAGTTTTAGCTGAGAAACTCTGAGTCACTTTCACAATCCATGGCTCAGTCTATGGACAAATGGTCTGCTAAGATACTAGAAGCCTTGCAGTCCAGACCGGCCCTTACACAGGCCCCGGGCACTGCGGGATCATCGCCCCCAGGCCCCTCTCGGTCTGCGCCGCAGCGTGCTCCCGGGGTGGCCCCTAGGTATCACGTGGAGGACTCCGGCACGGACCGCAGTCCCAGACCGGCTAAGTGGGCTCGCTGGGAATCTTCCCCGACTTCATCACGCTGTTCGGGGTCTCAGCTTGAGGACTCTCTGGAGGATGAAGCGGAGGTCGCAGCCCAGGGCTCTGACCCTGACGTTGCTCTCAATCTTGATACACCTGAAGGGGACGCCATAGTAAATGACCTTATAGCGTCCATCAACCAGGTGCTAGATCTTTCTCCCCCAACTCCACCTGTAGAGGAGTCGGCTTCACAGCAGGAGAAACACCAGTTTAGGTTTCCCAAACGTACACGGAGTGCTTTTTTCGATCACTCTAACTTCAGAGATGCTGTCCAGAAGCACAGAGCTTTTCCGGACAAGCGCTTTACTAAGCGCCTTAATGACACACGTTACCCCTTCCCCTCTGACGTAGTTAAGGGTTGGGCTCAATGTCCCAAGGTGGATCCTCCAGTCTCTAGACTGGCAGCTAGATCCGTAGTATCAGTGGCTGACGGTTCATCGCTCAAGGATGCCACTGACAGGCAGATAGAGCTCCTAATGAAATCCATCTATGAAGCCACAGGCGCGTCTTTTGCCCCGGCCTTTGCAGCCGTGTGGGCACTCCAAGCTATCTCAGCTTGTCTGTCTGAGATTAATGCGGTCACACGTACCTCTGCTCCGCAAGTAGCGTCTTTGACTTCTCAGGCGTCGGTATTTTCATCCTACGCCATGAATGCTGTCCTGGACTCTGCTAGCCGTACAGCGGTAGCATCCGCCAATTCGGTGGCAGTCCGCAGGGCCATGTGGCTACGCGAATGGAAGGCAGACTCTGCTTCCAAGAAGTTCTTAACCGGTTTGCCATTTTCTGGCGACCGTTTGTTTGGCGAGCGATTGGATGAAATTATTAAGCAATCCAAGGGAAAGGACTCGTCCTTACCCCAGTCCAAACCAAACAGACCTCAGCAACGGAAAATTCAAGCGAGGTTTCGGTCCTTTCGGCCCTCAGCCAGATCCCAATCCTCCTCGTCCACCAGGCCACAGAAGAGCCAGAGGAACTCTTCTGCATGGCGGTCTAAGTCACGTCCTCCAAAGACCGCCGGAGGCACCATCTCCAAGGCGGCCTCCTCATGACTTTCGGCCTCCCCAAACCGCATCCTTGGTCGGTGGCAGGCTCTCCCGCTTTGGCGACGCCTGGTGGCCACATGTCCAAGACCGATGGGTGAGATACATTCTGTCTCACGGTTACAGGATAGAGTTCAGCTCTCGTCCTCCGACTCGTTTCTTCAGAACATCTCCGCCCCCGAGCGAACCGATGCACTTCTTCAGGCGGTGAACACTCTGAAAACAGAAGGGGTGGTGATCCCCGTTCCCCTTCAGGAACGAGGTCGCGGTTTTTACTCCGACTTGTTCGTGGTGCCAAAAAAGGACGGATCATTCCGTCCCGTTTTGGACCTCAAACTGCTCAACAGACATGTGAGAACCAGACGGTTTCGCATGGAATCTCTCCGCTCTGTCATCGCTTCGATGTCCCAAGGAGACTTCCTAGCATCAATCGACATCAGGGATGCTTATCTCCATGTGCCGATCGCACCAGAGCATCAACGTTTCCTTTGCGCAGTTTTCATCTGCATCCACTCCAATGTGACATTCTCCGCAAATGGGACAGGAGGTCGACGTCCCTAGACAGGAACGTCTCTCTTTTTCTGGCAGCCAAAACCTCTCTTCAGTGGTGGCTTCTTCCCACCTCTCTGTCGAAGGGAAAATCCTTCCTGCCCCCATCCTGGGCTGTGGTCACGACGGACGCGAGTCTGTCAGGGTGGGGAGCGGTTATTTCTCCACCACAGGGCTCAGGGAACCTGGACTCCGACAGAGTCCTCCCTTCAGATCAATGTTCTGGAGATAAGGGCAGTGTATCTAGCCCTAAAGGCGTTCCATCGGTGGCTGGAGGGCAGGCAGATCCGCATACAGTCGGACAACGCCTCGGCGGTCGCGTACATCAACCACCAGGGCGGCGCGCGCAGCCGTCAAGCCTTCCAAGAAGTTCGGTGGATTCTGCTGTGGGCGGAGACCACAGCCTCCACCATCTCTGCAGTTCACATCCCGGGCGTAGAAAACTGGGAAGCAGACTTCTCAGTCGCCAGGGCATGGACGCAGGGGAATGGTCTCTTCACCCGGACGTGTTTCAAGAGATCTGTTGCCGCTGGGGAACGCCGGATGTCGATCTCATGGCGTCTCGGCACAACAACAAAGTCCCAGCATTCATGGCACGGTCTCAGGATCACAGAGCTCTGGCGGCGGACGCATTAGTTCAGGATTGGTCGCAGTTTCGACTGCCTTATGTATTTCCTCCTCTGGCAATGCTGCCCAGAGTGTTACGCAAGATCAGGTCCGACTGCCGCCGCGCCATCCTCGTCGCTCCAGACTGGCCGAGGAGGTCGTGGTACCCGGATCTGTGGCTCCTCACGGTGGGTCAACCGTGGGCACTCCCAGACCGACCAGACTTGCTGTCTCAAGGGCCATTTTTCCATCTGAATTCTGCGGCCCTCAACCTGACTGTGTGGCCATTGAGTCCTGGCTCCTAGCGTCCTCAGGGTTATCTCAAGATGTCATTGCCACTATGAGACAGGCCAGGAAACCAACGTCCGCCAAGATCTATCACAGGGCTTGGAGGATCTTCTTATCCTGGTGCTCTGATAAGGGTTTTACCCCCTGGCCGTTTGCCTTACCCATTTTTCTTTCCTTCCTTCAATCCGCAATGGACAAGGGTTTGTCTCTCGGCTCCCTCAAGGGACAAGTATCGGCGCTTTCCGTGTTTTTTCAAAAGCGTCTGGCCAGGCTTCCGCACGTTCCTGCAGGGAGTTTGCCACATAGTCCCACCTTACAAGCGACCGCTGGAACCCTGGGATCTTAACAGGGTTCTAAGGGCTCTTCAGAAACCACCTTTCGAGCCGCTGCGGGATGTCTCTCTATCGCGTCTTTCGCAGAAGGTGGCGTTTCTAGTGGCAGTTACATCGCTCCGTAGAGTGTCGGAGCTTGCAGTGCTGTCATGCAAAGCCCCCTTCCTGGTTTTTCACCAGGATAAGGTGGTTCTGCGTCCGGTCCCGGAATTCCTCCCTAAGGTGGTATCCCCTTTTCATCTCAATCAGGATATCTCCTTACCTTCATTTTGCCCTCATCCAGTTCACCAATGTGAAAAGGATTTGCACTTGCTAGATCTAGTGAGAGCACTCCGGATCTACGTGTCTCGCACGGCGCCACTGCGCCGTTCTGATGCGCTCTTTGTCCTTGTCGCTGGCCAGCGTAAGGAGTCGCAGGCTTCCAGGTCAACCTTGGCTCGGTGGATCAAGGAACCGATTTTAGAAGCCTACCGTTCTTCTGGGCTTCCGATTCCTTCAGGGCTGAAAGCCCATTCTACCAGAGCCGTGGGTGCGTCCTGGGCATTGCGGCACCGGGCTACGGCTCAGCAGGTGTGTCAGGCGGCTACCTGGTCTAGTCTGCACACTTTCACAAAACACTATCAGGTGCATACCTATGCTTCGGCAGATGCCAGTCTAGGTAGGCGAGTCCTTCAGGCGGCGGTTGCCCACCTGTAAGAGGGGGCCGTTTTCGGCTCTTTTTATCGGGGTATTCTTTTACCCACCCAGGGACTGCTTTTGGACGTCCCAATTGTCTGGGTCTCCCAATGGAGCGACAAAGAAGGGAATTTTGTTTACTTACCGTAAATTCCTTTTCTTCTAGCTCCTATTGGGAGACCCAGCACCCGCCCCTGTTCCCTTCGGGCTGTTTGTTCTTTTGTGTACACATGTTGTTCATGTTGAATCGTTTCTTTTGGTTCATGGTTTCAGTTCTCCGAACATCCTTCGGATTGAATTTACCTTAGACCATTTATAAGTTTCCTCCTTCCTGCTTTTGCACCAAAACTGAGGAGCCCGTGAGGCACGGGAGGGTGTATAGGCAGAGGGGAGGGGCTTTACACTTTTAAGTGTAATACTTTGTGTGGCCTCCGGAGGCAGAAGCTATACACCCAATTGTCTGGGTCTCCCAATTGGAGCTAGAAGAAAAGGAATTTACGGTAAGTAAACAAAATTCCCTTCTTTTCAGAGTCTGAAGTTCCCCAGCATGCCTCAAGTGCGTGCTGTCAAGAATAATATACACAGTACTGTGAATACAATGTACTTCTAAAGTTACACAAATATTTGTGACAACCATAATGTTGCGTTCAGTAGAGTGGGATGCGCCAAATTCTTTCGGGCACACAACACTTAATTAGAGATGAGTAAACCCAAGGTTCGGTGTTTGTACCAAACGCAGACTCCCCTAAACCCCAACCTCTCCCCCCCCACCCGTCCCTCTCTTTCCCCCCCCCCCAAAAAAGGGGTTAGTAGTTCTAGTGCTTTCCATATGGAAACCACTCACAAGCATCTCGGTGCTCGGCCTAGTGTGAGCCTCTTGCAGCATTTGAATGTCTCGTACTGGGGTAACAGTGTGATCGCATGTAGTGTGCACCAAAAAAAAAGGAACCCCCCCACTCACTCGCCCCCAGAAGTAATATTTGTGGCTGGCTGCATGTGGGTTGAGACCCGAACTGCCCAATTAGTGACTTCCATTGGGGTTCAGGTCAAGTCCAGGTCTTAAACTGAACTTTATCTAAAGTCCGACTGTAACCTGGCGAACCGGGTTATAATGCTGAGGCAGCTTCCTGTGATGGAGGAGAATGCACACACTCCATCCTTCCCTATCGCAGAGAACTGCTTTCCCACCTCCTGCCTCATACTGATCTGTGTGATCGGTAAAAGCAGGAGAGAAAGCTACCGGGAACTGAACAGAAGCTGCCGGAGCTGAGCAGCTGAAAGACCTCTCACACAATTAATTCAAGGACCTTTCAGGTCATGTGACTGATCACTTGACTTGAAAGGTCCTTGCGTCTATCAGTGGAAGGTTCTTCAGCTGCTCCGCTCCGGCAGCCTTTGTTTAGGTCCGGATAAGGAACTGCATGATATGTGGTACTGTATAGTGTGTCTGAATATCCATATGTAACAGAGATATATGTATGAATGTGTAAAATAAATATATATCTGCTACATATGCACATATAGACAGACTATACATTACCACATCTTGCATATAATATATATAATGCTCTTCTACATACACTATATATGTATGTATATTTGTGTGTATGTATGTGTATATAATAGTGTGTGTAGCAGAGCATTGTGTGTATAGTACACATTGCTGAAACACTAAATATATTCATTACCTCCCTGTACTAGTACCTTTTTAAAATTAGTCATGATGACCCTTCCACTTTACACCAAAAATTTGTAATTAATAGGGAAAATGTTTTTTTCTGTTTTCTGCTGTCTAAACCTTGGGTGCATCTTATGTTAACATGCGTCTTACACTGAAAAATTCAGAACCTTTATTTAGCAAAAATATTTGCTTTATGTAGTTAGATTCCCTTTAAAATCCTATCACCAGTTTTTTTTCTCCTCCATCTGAAAGCAGCATAATGTAGGGGCAGAGACCCTAATTCCAGCGATGTCACTTACTGAGCTGTTTGCTGTCGTTTTGATAAAATCAATGTTTTCTCTGCTGCAGATCTAGCAGTTATACAGAGCTCATGAATATGCTGGACTATCTGCAGCACACTAAGTAGTCTTGTAATGATAATCAGCCCAGTAAGTGACAAATCTCTGCCCCTACGTTATGCTGCTCTCAGATTAGGTGGGGGGAAGCCTGGTGACAGATTCCCTTTAAAGATGGCAACTGCTATCTAGTAGTGTGCAGCCTGTCGTAGGGCACGGTGCATGAAGAGCATATGAAAGAAAGATGTACTCTACACTGCACTAACAGACTGAACAGAGTAATGGTACCTGACCCGATGCTGCTGTGACCTGACATGTCACAAGCAGATGTTCTCTACACAGCCTGTCCTACTGTCCTCTGAAATGTAGGACTGGTGCACACTAATGTATGGCAGCTACCATCCTTAACATCCTGACCGAGTGCACGAGATAAAGCGTGCTTTTTTTTAAAAAAATAAATAAAGGTATTTAAAAACAAAAGTTAATATTTAAATGCTTTTTGTGTGTTTGGTTTTTTTTTAAGACCTCATTTGTGAAATTCTATTTTCGTTTTTAAAGCTGGTAGGATTACTAAAATGTCTAGTTTATAAAATCAGTTGCCAATAATTTTTGGTTCTTAGTCGCTGACTTTCATGTTGTTTTGTTTTGTTTTTTTTTGTTTTTTTTTAAGGCTGAAAAAGTTCATGAGTTGAATGAAGAGATTGGAAAACTGTTGGCCAAAGCTGAACAACTTGGAGCCGAAGGGAACGTTGATGAATCTCAGCGAATCCTAATGGAGATGGAGAGAGTGAAGGCCCGGAAACGAGAGGCTGAGGTGGGGACTTCATCATAGTTGATGTTGTCTGCGCTGTTCGTATTGGATGTTTTGATTACACTCTCCATTTTAATTTTTTTCTTTGCAGTCATCGCTGTTGTGTTATAGATTGTTTTGTGTTGGGTTTGGCGGCTGTGTGTGGCTATGTTCTATAACACTGGCGGTCACATTTTGTTGAATGCATAGTTACTGATGCCTCATGTGTTGCTCAATCAGTACTGTCACAGGCAGCAATATGCCATACTCATCAATGTAAATTGCCAGCAAAGCGTTTTCAGAATTGTTCCTCTGCAAAATATTTTCAGGTATTATTTTTTGGAGCTTTTCTTGTGAAATTCTTGAGGCCCAAATCTAGAGTAGGGTGCAGAGCTGTGTGCAAATTGTAATTCAGTATAATATATTGTACAATGTTCATCTCCTCAAGACAGCTTTACAGTGTGAGCGCACATTAAAGAATTTTCTGAGACAAGATCTCTATAACTTCTAGAAAGAAAGTTATGAAATATGTTGCATTGTGAAAAACCTGAGGCTAATAAGCCCTAGCCCAAGACATGGATAATTTCAAAGGGTTGTCCACTACTTTTAGATTGATGGCCTATCCTTAGGATGGGTCATCAATGTCAGATCGGCCAGGGTCCAACACTCCGCATCCCTGCTGATCTTGCTGCAGGCAGCTGGAAATGCTCAGTTCCGGAGCTGCTCCGTCTTCTGATAATGGCTATGGCTATTGATCTGAATAGGAGGCAGATGTGCAGTACCCGGTAGCAGCCACTATCAGAAGACTGAGCAGCTGAAAACAGCTGATCAGGGGGGTGCAGAGTGTTGGACCCCGGACGATCTGTCATTTGATGACCTAGCCTAAGGATAGGCTGTCAATGTAAAACTAGGGGACACCCTCTTTTAATTATTTTGCATTCCTCAGGATTCACACATTTTATCCAGTTTTCACCCGTGATACTTTTTAAACTGCTCTGCCTTTTTATGTGCTTTTTACCAGCTTCTTTGCCATCATACTGCTGGCTTTTAGCAGCCACATCTGCCCATCTGCTTGCTGTGACAGCTATATTCTGATCTAATTTAAGACACCTGCAAGTATTGGAGCTAGAATCTGCAGGTCAGACGTTCTCTGTAGGGTATTTTGCGGATTCTGACCGTGCTGCTCAGTCATTCTGTATTTGAGAAGCCTGTGTTCTAGTTTATGTAGATGATCTGCTGAATTGTTTCCTTTTCTTCTCAGGATGAATATCGTAATTCAATGCCTGCGTCCAGTTTTCAGCAGCAGAAGCTGCGGGTATGTGAGGTGTGCTCTGCATACCTTGGATTACATGACAATGATCGGCGTCTGGCTGATCACTTTGGAGGGAAGTTGCATCTAGGCTTTATTCTCATCCGAGAGAAACTCGACCAAATGAGAGTAAGTATTAATGTAAGAAATACATCTAATTATTACCTGCAGCTTGTGGTATGTATATGCAGAAGGAAACTCCATAATTTAGTTAAATATGGTTAGAGTATACTAAATCTGAGGGGTTTTTTTTGTGCCTCATATCCACCCCATAGCCTGGAAGAGCTGAATTACATAAAGTGAGAAGAGTACTTATCTACAACAAAGCATCTGATATGAGGCAGACAGATAGGACTTCAGCATTCTATAACCTGTATGCCCATATAGGCAGGGTAGATAGATCAAATGGGTACAGCTTTCCTTTACAAGGTTTAAAGGGAACTTATGTCTTATTAATAAAAAAAATCAAAACAAACTGTTCTCAATGTGTTTTTAAATGATGCAATGTGCATCACTAACATGGTTTTCAGAAAGTTTATATGCGAAGGTAAAACCAGTGCAGACCTTTTATTTTCAGTCATGAGGGCGGCCTTTTGCTGTGAATGAGTCACGATCTTTCGTGTTCAAGCAAAATTCTTTTTTGAACTTAGTCACGCCCCCTGCAGTGTATACCTTATTTTTCGAACTTTAAGACGCACTTTTTTCCCCCCGAATGTTGGGGGGGGAAAGTGAAGGATGCGTCTTATGGTCTGAATATAGGGCTGCGGGGAATAAGGGTCATCGGGGGCATGAGCAGGCTGCAGCAGAGCCTGCCGTGACAACGTGGCCCGCTCATTTCATATGCACGCATCTTCCCGCCCATCATCTCTTAGCGCTGAAGTCGGCGCTGACAGGTGGGCGGGATGATGAGCGGGGGACACGCGCATAGTAAACAGCCGGGCGCATGATCTCCCCTGGCAACTACAGCCTGGAGTAATCATGTGCGGCTGTATTCATTGCTCCCCGCGCATCATCATTAGTGTGGGTGCAGTGAATCGGTACACTCACCGTTCACCTGCAGCACCGCGATGTCCTCCTGTCTGTGCCGGCCGCGGCTGTGTGGAGACTAGCGGTGCTCACAGCGATGTCGCGCACGTGTCCACACAGCCGCGCCAGCACAGACAGGAGGACATCGCGATGCTGCAGGGATCGTGGCCGGCTCAACACAGCGCTGCCGGCAGACAGGAGGAGGAGCGATGCTGCGTGGAGCAAGGAAAGGTGAGTGTAAACTTTTTTTTTTTTTTTCCTGTGCCACAGGATGCAGGACATATAGCAGGATGATGGGGGGGTATATGAGCAGGATGATGGGGGGTATATGAGCAGGATGATGGGGGTATATGAGCAGGATGATGGGGGTATATGAGCAGGATAATGGGGGGTATATGAGCAGGATGATGGGGGTGTATGAGCAGGATGATGGGGGTGTATGAGCAGGATGATGGGGGTGTATGAGCAAGATGGGAGCACATACCAGGATAGCAGTATATAGCAAGATGGGGCTATACCAGGATGAGGTACATGTGTATATATACACAAGGCAGGAGGATCATTACCAGGATGGGGTACCTTAGTAGAGCATTTTGGGGACATTACCCCCATAATAGTGTCAGCAGCAGATACTCGCCCCATAACGTGTCATGACCACATTTTTTGCTTAAAATTGTATTTTCCTTCTCTAAAACCAGGGTGCGTCTTATGGTCCGGTGCGTCTTATAGTCCGAAAAATACGGTAATTGATTATACACAGGTCTTTTACCATTCTCTGCTTTGACCCACCCATTACAGTCACATTATCGTGACATCACATAGGTCCTATATGGGCCATTTGTCCAATGCTGAGCTGACCTCTACCCATTAGTCGGGACATCACAAAAGTTCTGGATAGACTAATGTTGATCTTTGGAGCTCAGCTGGTCTATGCAGGACCTGTGGGCGAATCTCAGCTCAGCATTAAGCTCTGCGGATCTAAGCAGAGAATTTCTGGTAAAGGACCTGTGTATAATGGATTACACTGCAGGGGGCGTGACTTTGTTCAAAAAAAAATTTTGCTTGAACGTGAGTGACATGACTGATTCCCTTCAAACGGCCGCCCTCATGACTGAGAAGAAAGGTCTGTACTTGTTTTATTTAAGTATATAAAATCTTTTTTAAAGATACTGGAATTTTTTTTCTTTAGAAATTATGTTAGTGATGCACATTGCATTATTTAAAACACATTGGGGATGGTTTAATATAAAGAAAAAAATGACATGACCGGTTCCCTTTAAGGCTTTTGCCACATGCATTTATGGCTTATCTGTGTCACTAGATTGGCCGCTCTCCATCTTAGTGAATTGGATGTGTGGAAATCCCAGAGGTCAGGCCCCTTCTGATCAGTGATATAAGGCATATATCCTAATTTCATGTCTTGTATTTTTTCTTCACCTTAGAAAACAGTTGCAAGCAAGCAGGAAAAAAGGAACCAGGAGCGCTTGCGAAGACGTGAGGAACGGGACCGTGATGAGAGGGGAGGGAAGCGGTAGGTGTTGAAGACTGGTATACAGTTTTAAGGCTGTCTTTCCACCCTTCTTTTCCTTCCTTCTTTCTGAAATGTTTTTTTTCTTTTCTATTGTAGTTCCCGGTCTAGAGAGAGGAGGAGACGAAGATCGCGATCAGCTTCTCGTGACAAGCGAAGGTCAAGGTCAAGGGACCGACACAGGCATCATCGTAGTCGCTCAGGAAGTCGTAACAAAAGTCACCACGGCAGTTCACGTGATAGGGAACGTTCAAGAAAATAACTACTATGAAGCAGCTAAAATAGGTATTGCCATTAGTATAGTGCTAGATTGATTTTTTTTTTTTTTTTTTTATTTTGTTTTAGTCTGAATCAAAAATTGTTAAAGGGAACCTGTCACTTGATTCAGACTGCCCAAACTACAGGCAGCATAAATCAGAGTTGCTTCATGATTGCAGACATGCATATGTTTCTCTGAAACATTCTATTTCAGAGAGAATATAGTTAGGAGATGCAGCAGAAACAAGACTAAAGCCCGCTTTACACGCTGCAATATATCTTACGATGTGTTGGCGGGGTCACGTTGTAAGAGACGCACATCCGGCATCGTAAGGTACATTGTAGTGTGTAACAGCTACGTGCGATTGCGATTGAACGGTAAAACGTTCATCGCACGCACGTCGTTCATTCCTCATGAATTGAACGTCAGGTTGTTCATCGTATCTGGGGTAGTACACATCACAGTGTGTGACACCCCGGGAACGATGAACAGATCTTACCTGCGGCTCCCGGCCAGCTATGCGGAAAGGAGGTGGGCAGGATGTTTACGTCTTGCTCATCTCCGCCCCTCCGCTTCTATTGGCCGGCTGCCGCGTGACGTCTATGTGACGCCGAACATCCCTCCCACTCCAGGAAGTATACGTTTGCCGCCCACATCGAGGTCATATGGAAGGTAAGTACGTGTGACGGGGGGTTACTCGTGTGTGCGACACATTCACCAAAATTGAACATGCCGCACATACGATGGGGGCGGTTACGATCACATACGATATCGTATGCGAAATCGTAACATGTAAATCAGGCTTTAGGCTATGTGCCCATGGGACAACGTACCCGCGGATATATCCACAAGTTTGTCCGCAGGTTTCCCGCAGCAGCTCCCCGGAATCCACAGCTATCCATTGCTGCGGAATTCCAGCGAAATATCTGTGGTAAACCTGCGGACATTCGTGCGACTTATCTGCAGAAGTCCCGGCCTCTATCTCCATAGTGGAGGAGCAGGAATTCCGCAGATATTGCTGCATGAATTGACATGCAGTTATGTGCGGCTGCAGGACATCTGCAGCATTTTCCGCAGCCGCACATACCGCAGCATGGACACCGCACTCCCCATGTCCCATAGGATTACATGGGGAGTGTCTGTACTTGTGCAAACCTGCGGATTTACCTGGAAAATCCAGATAAATCCGCAGGTTTTCTGCGGCAAAATCTGCGGGTGCGTTGTCTCATGGGCACATAGCCTAACTCTGACTTCTCCCAGCTCTGCTTCACTTCATTGACAAGTCTCTATGTGCACACACAGGAGGGACATGTCAGTCACCTAAAGAGGTGCAGGGATTTTATAATTAAATTTTCTCTGAAATGCTAGTGTTTCTGAGACAAACCTACCTGGCTACAGTCGTATAGCCTAGATTTGATTCGTACAGTTTATTCATGCTATCTGTTATATAAGCAGCATGAATATAGTGAAGGTTCCCTTTAAAGGGAACCTGTCACCAGGTTTTTTCCTTATGATCTGCGGCCACCACCAGTGAGCTCTTATATACAGTATTCTGGAATGCTATATATGAGCCCAGGACATGCTGTATAACATAAGAAACACCTTTATAATATTCACCTAAGGGGCGGTCGGGTCTGATGGGTGTCACTGGTCTCGGTCCGGCGCCTCCTCTCGTCTTGCAATCACCGTCCTCCTGCTCAGCCCCAAGTACATGATGCGACATTCACAGAGAGGTCTCCATTCTGCTCCTTTACTTTGATCTGCTCTGCTGAGGGCAGAGCAAAATACTGTAATGCACAGGCGCGGCAAAAGGTCAAAGACCGCATGTGCACTATAGTACTTTCATCTGCTCTCAACCGGGCAGATCACAGTGCACATGCGCAAGAGTGCAATAGAGGCCTCTCTGTGAATGATGCAGGAAACATCATGCACACGGGGCTGGGCAGGAGGACGGCAATCACACAAGATGGAGGAAGTGCCTGACCAAGAGCAGCGATACCCATTGGACTTGACCGCCCCCTAGGTGAGTATTATAAAGGTTTTTTGCATTACATGGTGCTGCCTGGGCTCTTATATACAGTATCATTGGTGGTGGCCGCAGCTCATAAGCAAAAAACCTGTTGACTGGTTCCCTTTAAAGGGAACCTGTCACCTAGAATATGCGTTCTGACCGATCAGCAGACGCATGTGTGCCCTAATTACACCTCCCTACCCATCCCTGTGCAGTAAAATTGTGTAATATGAAAGTAATAAACGTTTTATTACTTTCCTATTTCCTATGTAAATTAGAGAGCCCCTGGCCCCATGAGCGGTGCCTTGCCCTATGGACGTCTGCATACTTTCCGTGGTATAATGCCCCTGTGGGCATGATACCATGAAGACACATGAGCAACGTCCCCGTCGCTCATTCTATCCTGCGCGCGTTTATACTTACCATTGCAGCAGGCTTCTTTTCCGGGTGTTCACTCGCCGGCTTCAGACGCGCAATGCGCATGCGCAGTGCGCGTCTGAAACTAACAAGGAGAACCCGAAAGAGAAACCTGCCGCAATGGTAAGTATAAAAGTGCGCAGGATAGAATGAGCGACAGGGACGTCGCTCATGTGACTTCATGGTATCACGCCCACAGGGGCATGATACCACGGAAAGTATGCAGACGTCCATAGGGCAAGGCGCCGCTCATGGGGCCAGCGGCTCTCTAATTTACATAGGAAATATGAAAGTAATAAAACGTTTATTACTTTCATATTACACAGTTTTACAACACAAGGATGGGTAGGGAGCTGCTATTAGGGCAAATATGCTTCTCCTGATGGGTCAGAACGCATATTGTAGGTGACAGGTTCCCTTTAAGGCAGCTTTCTACCACAATAGTGGAAGTGAGAGCAGAGTAGCTGAATAGCTGCTGGTGATTGGCTGTAAGGCTCATGTAACCTAATGTCACACTAGCCTCTGGAGAACCGGCTCCGACATCACTGGTACAGGCGATTGGTATATTGTGTTTTTATTCTACAAGGGAGAATATCAAATTTAATGTGGGGTTTTCCTAGTTGTGGAAACCCCAATAATTTCTTCATGGAGTTACGCAGCACAGTTATTAGTAACATCATTATTTCTGCATTTATCTTGTATGTTACTATATTACGTTTCTTTTTCTTTTCCATTTTAGATCTGCTGGAATTACACAACTACCGTGTTTCAGTCTTTGAAGTCTGATTTTGCATATGGGGAACTTGCAGTACTTCAAATAACATTCTTTGTGTTGTATTTTTAAGTAATCGAGCATTGTTCTACAAATGATAATAAAGCTTTTTTTCTTACTGAAAACTCACCTTTGATAAACCTTTAATTTTTGTTTTTCTTTCAAAATAGCAAATGTTACTCAATTCAATTCTGCTTGCCCTCAGTTTTGGGAAATAGTTGGAGGATAATTAAAATACTAAGTGTACAGAGTTCGTTCATCGTGCTTGTGTGTTTTATTTCAGGAGAGGTAGATGGGAGTATAAGATACCAAAAAAGCGCTATATGAAGAGAAACTGAATATCTTGCCACATCCACGTTATATATGACCATCAGTTCATCCTTGTCCGTTTGTTTTTTTTTTTTTTTCTTTCACTCTTGTATTATAGATGTAAAGGTACCAGGTTTGTGTGTTAGTTTATTCTATTAGAAAACTCAGAAATTTGGCAAAAAAAGAAAATAAACCTTACCCGGTAGATGTTAGTGTTTTAGAATTTTACCTTGCAGATATAAGAATGGTTTCATGGAAATTTGTAGGATGTGTCGCATCTTTTTACTCACTTTTCTCACCTTTTCTTTACACTTTCTAAGTAGTAATGAGCAAATAGATTGTGTTCGCTGAAGCTACATAATACAGATCAAAACTGTTTGTATACTCTGTGGTTAAAGCTATGTAGACTCAAATGTTGGCTTGGCAAATAAAAAAAAAAAAATGCTTTTTATTTAATACAAATCTTTTGAGTGCCATTCTTTAGATCTATTGTACATGCGTGCAGACGCCATCGGAGCCCATCTGTCAGTATTCCGCTGGTGCGTAAAATAGACTTGTCATCAAGCACAGCTCTCTATTTTATTACATTCATAGTTTATGCTGCTAAAGGCAGACAGCACCCACCCTTGATCTGGTTTTGGATGGGGAAGGTGAAGATTACCTTCTTATACATTAAATGAGTCCATGGACCCGTTGAAGCGTAATTAGACGCGAAACGGCCGTTGTCCTTGAGGGGGCCTGCACCTAGCTCCTCTCCTGCCCTTTTATTATGCACAGTTTTTGAATGAAGAAGACTTTCTGCGGTCTGATCTCTCTTGTGGACTATATACGGGATACTTTCTCTTATCTGACGAGCACCTCTGAGCAGAGACAATGGAGTACCTGAGCTGATGTTCTCCATGTGACACCCTTCCCAGGTAATGCTTGGTGGGGCTGGACTTTTCCTTCTTTGTTGTAATCCTGAGGGTCTCTTTAGTATGTGCACTTTTAACAATTGTCCTAAAATAACAGCTAATAGCTCTGATGACAGGCTCTTTTATGTAGACAGATTGAAATATATAAACTGAGAAATTAATAATATATAAACCTGGAGCACAGTACCACAGCTTGAAAGCTTGCTTATAGGCTCTCTGGAAAAAGAGCTTGGAAGCTATGTGTTCTTTGCCTAGGAGACCATCTACCACTGATAGACTGCAACTGTGGCTGCTACCCTAGGCAATTAAAAAATCCTCCCTTCTTGAACGAAGAATATTTGTAATCACAAGCAAATGTTTTTACAAGCACTTTACAGATTTACTCATTTAATATAATTAGAATAGCCCTTGCAAGCAAGACATATCATTAAGACAGTGGGTGTGCTGCATAGTAGGGTATGATAGGTTAAGAGAGGGCAGAAACACAAGAAGCTCCGTTTTTTTTTTTAAAGACTCAGATTTCGCATTGAGAGGATGTGATATTCGAGACAGTGACCAATACTGTCATTGGTGTTCTGTAAGGCTAGCCAGGGAGAGTGGGGGTTGATGTCTTGAAAAGCTCATAATTGTTTGTCATCAGGAGTGAGATTCAGTTGAATGCTAAATCTGTCCAGAAGTGTAAATTTAGGATTGAACCCAGAGAAGCCCCAACAGCAAAAGAAAGTTGTATGTCCAACAAATGAGGCACAAAATGAACAGTCTGAGAGATAAAGAAAAAGCAGAATACTTACACTACTCAGTTACGGTTTCACCAAGTAAAATAACAGCTATTCTCCTCCGATGCTGGTGCCTTTCCACTCTGTGACTGCAGATTTGTGAATCCTCACAATATGCAATGTCATCAGAGTTCAGTCTGATGTCACACATACTGTACATCTTTAGACTTGTATGGGTGCGTGTGATGAGATACAGTATATGCTGCCAATCGTAGCATGCAGCAATTTTTTTTTTCCTCATACCAAATCTGCATGAGAAAAGTTAGTTGGCACTGCCCCATAGTATCATAGTGAAGCTAGTGCTATCCAATAAAACGTATTACATATGTTTATTTACTTTTGTGTGTATTGGGACAACACAATAACAGAGGGAAAAGGCACATTGGACATAATTTCACACCAATCCCCAAGAATGGTCCGCACAAAACTGTTGGCACCTTTCCAAAATTGTAAATAAACAACTTTCTTCAATCATGTGATGCTCCTTCAAACTAATCTGTGGCAATTAACAGGTGTGGGCAATATGAAAATCACATCTGAAACCAGATAAAAAGGAGAGAAGTTTACGCAATATTTGCGTTGTCTGTTTGTGCCACACTTAACATGGAGAGCAGAATGAGGAGAAGAGAACTGACTGTGGACTTGAGAACCAGGATTGTTGGATCTGTAATCTTGAGATTATTTTTCATCTCCAGAGATCTTGGTGTTCCTTTGTCCACTATACACAACATAATCAACAAGTTTACAACCCATGGCATTGTAGGTAATCTACAGAATAGGACATAAATTCAAAAGAAGTAAAATAAAAAAAACTCACCAGAAACTGCCATTAGCCAACAAGGGCCAAACAGCAAATGCACTATCATAGGGGGCCTCCTGCATCTTGCTAAAGGTTGGGGCAACACAGGTTCAGAATATCCATGAGACGATCACTCTCCGCTTACCATTTCATGGAGGAGGTGGTTGCTGGTATTAAGCATGCCCACAGATGAGGTTTGCATAGGGCACCAGTTCCATAGGTATGTGTGAGACACAGTGTCTGGCTTAGGCTGCTTTCACACATCCGGCTTGAGCTCTGTGGCTCAATCCGGCTGTGCAAGCTATGCAACGGATGCGGTGAACACACCGCATCCTTTGCATAAGTTTTTCCTTTGCGGCCAGTCTGGTTTTTGCAGCTTGCGGCATGCTACTGAGCATGCGCAGTGGCAAAAACCGCATGCGGCTGCCGGATGCGGTTATTGCCGCATCCGGCCGCCATAGGCATGCATTGAAAAATGCGCCGCATCGGCCGAATGCGGCACGATGCGGTTTTTTCTTTTTCGCTCCTAATTGGGAGACCCAGACAATTGGTGTATAGCTATTGCCTCCGGAGGCCACACAAAGTATTACACTTAAAAGTGTAAGGCCCCTCCCCTTCTGGCTATACACCCCCAGTGGGATCACTGGCTCACCAGTTTTGTGCTTTGTGCGAAGGAGGCAACACATCCACGCATAGCTCCACTGTTTAGTCAGCAGCAGCTGCTGACTATGTCGGATGGAAGAAAAGAGGGCCCATACAGGGCTCCCAGCATGCTCCCTTCTCACCCCACTTCATGTCGGAGGTGTTTGTTAAGGTTGAGGTACCCATTGCGGGTACGGAGGCTGGAGCCCACATGCTGCTTCCTTCCCCATCCCTTTTTACAGGGCTCTGGGTGAAGTGGGATTCTATCGGTCTCCAGGCACTGAGGCCGTGCTCCATCCACAGCCCCTGGTATCTGCTGGACATGGAGCGGAGTATCTTCAGGGACATGGCCCTGCTACATGGAGGTACTCTGTGTCCCTGTGGGGACCGCGCAGACACACGGCAGCACTGCTGGGTGTGTTAGTGCGCCAGGGACAGCGGCTCTGTCCGCACTAGTGCCATCGCACACCACAGCGTTGCTGGGTGTGTTAGTGTATTGGGTGACTACCGCGCTACCCGCCGCTGCCATTTTTATTTAAGGCGCCGCTGGGATTTGTGGTGCGCCGGGGACTTCCGCGCCGGCCAGCACTGAACGCCGGCCGCGCTTATTAACTCGAGTCCCCGGCTTCTGGGCCTAGTCTCCCTTCGTTACCGCCCACAGGCCTGACAGTCAGGGTAGGGGCGTGACGCTGCATAGCACAGCAGCGCTGAGAGCTGGAGTATGTTTTGCATACTCCACCCCTCTCACTGTGTGCACTGTGAAACCGGATTCCCGCACTTTCTCAGGCACGCCCACGGCTTCCTTCTCTGCACAGGACGCCGGCAGCCATTAGTGTCAGTTTCTGTACGATACAGAGACAAGTGTGGAAGACCCTGGCATTCTGATAGTCACAATCGCTGCAACAGGCGTTAAGCAGCACCTGTGGTACTAACCCCACTAGTGCAGAAGTGCACTTATAGATATGCTTGTACTATATACATTGCACTGTTTGGTCGCACGTTGTATATACCCTCCTGGATTGTGCGGAGGAGTTATCAGCATATTCTCTGTGTAAAACAAAGGTGCAGAACCACATGTTTTTCTATGCAGCCGGTACAGCATGTACGGCTATACGGCCGGCAGGTTACATAGCCCCCATTGTATCCAACTCAGCCGGAGTCTCTGCTAATGGCCAGAGGATGAGGACGGTGTCTGCAGTATTTACTGACAGATTTTCTGAGACTATGGCTATGATACTAGAAGCCTAGCAGTCCGGACATGTCTCTCACAACATGGGCACTGTTGAATCATTGATCCATGGCCCCCCTCAGTGTGAACAACTAACAGCTCCGGGAATGTCACACGCATCCCAGAGTCACGGCTCTGCACAGACGTCAGTCCCAGACAGCCTAAGCGGGCTCACTATGAGCGGCCCTCGGTTTCATCACGGTCCTAGCAGAAGGACTCTCTGTGTAATGAGGCGGAAGTAGTGGCTCAGGAATCTGATCCTGAGACCGCTCTCAATCTGGATACACCTAATGGTGACGCCATAGTGAATAATCTTATAGCGTCCATCAATAGAATGTTGGTTATTTCTCACCCAGCTCCTCCAGTGGAGGAGTCAGCTTCACGTATTTTTCTGGACCACTCTGCCTTCAGAGAGGCAGTCCAGGAACACCACACTTATCCAGATATGCGCTTCTCCAAACGGCTTAGGATACACGTTATCCCTGCCCCCTGACGTGGTCAAGGACTGGACCCAGTGTCCCAAGCGGCATCCTCCAATCTCCAGGCTTGTAGCTAGATCCATAGTTGCAGTGGGAGATGGAGCTGCACTTAAAGATGCCACTGACAGACAGATGGATCTCTGGTCTAAATCCATCTATGAGACTGTCGGCGCACCGTTGGCTCCAGCATTCTCACCCTTGGGGCACTCCAAGCTATTTCAGCTTGTCTTACACAGATTGACACGGTTACACGTACATCTGTGCCGCAGGTGGCATCCTTAACCTCTCAAATGTCTGCATTTGTTTCTTACGCGATTCAGGTTGCCCTAGACTCTGCGAACCGTACGGCAGTAGCCTCCGCTGCTCCGTGTTTTTAAGCAGAGCCTGGTCTGCTCGTTAAGTGAATGGAAGGCAGATTCTGCTTCCAAAAAAGGGTGCTTAACCAGTTGCCTTTTTTCTGCTGACCGGCTGTTTGGTGAGCGTTTGGATGTAACCATTAAACAGTCCAGGGGTAAGGATTCATCCTTTCCTCAGCCCGGACACAACAAACCCCAACAGAGCAGGAGGCAGTCGGGGTTTCGGTCTTTTCGAGGCTCGGGCAGGTCCCATTTTTCCTCGTCCAATGTGGACTCAAAAGGATCAGATTCTTGGCGGGCTCAGTCACGCCCAAAAAAGAGACAGTCTGAAAACCCGCTTCCAAGGCGGCGTCCTCATGACTTGCGGCCTCCTCTCTCCGCATCCTCGGTCGGTGGCAGGCTCTCCCGCCTTGGCGATATTTAGCTGCCATAGGTCAAAGACCGTTGGGTGTGAGACATTCTGTCTCACGGGTACAGGATAGAGCTCACTTCTCGTCCTCCAACTCGATTCTTCAGAACTTCTCCACCTCCCGGCCGAGCCGCTGCTCTTCTGCAAACAGGGTGCACTCTATAGGCAGAAAGAGTGATGACCCCCGTTTTTCTTCAGGAACAAGGTCACGGTTTTTACCCCAAATTATTTGCGGTGCCTATAAGAACGGGCCGTTCCGTCCCGTTCTGGATCTAAAACTGCTCAGCAAGCTCGTGGACACCAGGCGGTTCCGGATGGAATCCCTCCGCCATGTCATCGCCTCAATGTCCCAAGGAGATTTCCTAGCATCATTAGGCATCAAGGATGCTTATCCACACGTGCCGATTGATCCAGAGCACTAGCGTTTCTACGCTTCGTTATATGAGACGAACACCTTCTGTTCGTAGCTCTACCTTCCGGCTAGCGACAGTCCCACTGGTCTTCGCCAAGGTCAGGGCAGCAGTAGTCACAGTCCTGCACTCTCAGGGTCACTCTGTGATCCCATATTTAGACGATCTACTTGTCAAGGCACTCTCTTAGGAAACATGCCGACACTGCCCGAACGTTGCGCTGGAGGCTCTCTAGAGTTTTGGGTGGATCATCAACTTTTTAAAGTCAGATCCGACCCCGACCCTATCGCTAACATATCTAGGCATGGAGTTTCATACTCTCTCAGCGATAGTGCAGCTTCCGCTAGACAAACAGCATTCACTACGGGCTGCAATCTCTTCTTTAAGAACCAGTCGCACACATTGAGACGCCTCATGCACTTCCTACGTAAGATGGTAGCAATGGAGGCAGTTCTTTTCGCGCAGTTTCATCTGCGTCCACTACAATGTGACATTCTCCGCCAATGGGACGGGGAGTCGACCTCCCTCAACAGAGTCGTCTTTCTTTCTCAGGCGGCCAAGGAATCTCTACGGTGGTGGCTTCTTCCCACCTCATGGTCAAAAGAAGGTCCTTCCTATCCCCATCCTGGGCGATAGTTACGACAGACGCGAGTCTATCAGGGTGGGGAGCAGTTTTTCTCCACCACAGCGCTCAGGGTACGTGGACTCAGCAAGAGTCCACCCTTCAGATCAATGTTCTTGAACACAGAGCAGTGTATCTTGCCCTACAAACCTTCCAACAGCAGCTGGAAAGCAAGCAAATCCGACTTCAGTCGGACAACTCCACAGCGGTGGCATACATCAACCACCAAGGAAGAACGCGCAACCGGCAAGCCTTCCAGGAAGTCCGGCAGGTTCTGATGTGGGTGGAAGACACGGCATCCACCATATCCACAGTTCACATCCCAGGCGTGGAAAACTAGGAAGCTGCCTTCCTAAGTCGCCGGGGTGTGGCCGAAATGGTATGGTCTCTTCACCCGGACGGGTTTCAGGAGATCTGGCGCCGCTGACAGAGGCCGGACGCCGATCTAATGGCGTCACGGCACAACAACAATGTGCCAGCTTCATGGCACGGTTTCACAATCATCGAGCTCTGGCGGCAGACGCCTTAGTTCAGCATTGGTCGCAGTTCCAGCTACCTTATGTGCCACCTCTGGCATTGTTGCCCAGAGTGCTGCGCTAGATCAGGACCGACTGCGGCCGCGCCATCCTCGTCGCTACAGATTGGCCGAGGATGTTGTGGTTCCCGGTTCTGTGGTGCCTCACGGTAGGCTAACCGGGGGCACTACCAGACCATTCAGACTGGCTGTCTCAAGGGCCATTCTTCCATTTGAATTCTACGGCCCTCAACCTGATGGTGTGGCATTGAGTCCTGGAACCTAGTGTCGTCAGGATTACCTCAGGACGTGGTTGCCACCATGAGACAGGCTAGCATACCAACGTCCGCCAAGATTGACCACTGGACGTGGAAGATATTCTTATCTCGGTGCTCGGCGCAGGGTGTTTCTCCCTGGCCGGTTGCATCGTCTATGTTTCCTTCCTTCCTGCAATCTAGGTTGGAAAAAGGGTTGTCGCTCAGTTCCCTTTAGGGACAAGTCTCAGCGCTATCTGTATTTTTTCAGAAACGACTTCCTCAGGTACGCACGTTCCTACGGGGAGTTTGTCTTCTCAGCACTCCGTACAAGCGGCCGTTAGAGCCCTGGGATCTGAACAAGGTTCTAATTGCTCTCCAGATGCCGCCTTTCGAGCCTTTGAAAGAGGTCTCCCTTCCCGCTTTTCTCGGGAAGTGGCCTTCTAGTAACGGTCTCGTCTCTTAGGAGAGTTTCCGAGCTAGCAACGCTCTCATACAAATCTCCCTTCCTGGTCCTTCACCAGGACAGGGTAGTTCTGCGTCCGATTCCGGAATTTCTCCCTAAGGTGGTATCCCACTTTCATATCAATCAGGATATCACCGCACCTTCTTTGTGTCCTCGTCCAGTCCATCAATTTCAGAAGGATTTGCATCTGTTGGTTCTGGTGAGAGCACTCAGGTTCTACTTCCCGCATGGCGCTCCTGCGCCACCCGGATGCACTCTTTGTCCTTGTCGCTGGTCGGCGTAAACAGTCGCAAGCTTCTGAATCCACCCTGGCTCGGGGGATCGAGGAACCAATTCTTGAAACCTACAGTTCTACTGGGCTTCTGGTTCTCTCAAGGCTGAAGGCCAATTCTACCAGAGCCGTGGGTGCATCCTGGGCATTACGGCACCAGGCTACGGCTCAGCAGGTGTGTCAGGCACCTACCTGATTGAGTCTGCATACTTTTACCAAGCATTTTCAGGTGCATACCTACGCTTCGGCAGACGCCAGCCTAGGTAGATAAGTCCTTCAGGCGGCGATTGCCCACCTGTAGGAAAGGGCTGTTTGACGGCCCTATCACGAGGTATTCTTTTACCCACCCAGGGACTGCTTTTGGACGTCCCAATTGTCTGGGTCTCCCAATTAGGAGCGAAAAAGAAGAAGGGAATTTTGTTTACTTACCGTAAATTCCTTTTCTTCTAGCTCCAATTGGGAGACCCAGCACCCGCCCTGTTTTCTCGGGGTTTTTCTGTTTTTTCGGGTACACATGTTGTTCATGTGGTATGGTTCAGTTCTCCGATGTTTCCTCGGATTGAATTGGTCTTTAAACCAGTTATTGGCTTTCCTCCTTCTTGCTTTGGCACTAAAACTGGTGAGCCAGTGATCCCACTGGGGGTGTATAGCCAGAAGGGGAGGGGCCTTACACTTTTAAGTGTAATACTTTGTGTGGCCTCCGGAGGCAATAGCTATACACCAATTGTCTGGGTCTCCCAATTGGAGCTAGAAGAAAAGGAATTTACGGTAAGTAAACAAAATTCCCTTCTTTTGCCGCACGAAAAAAACGTGCCAAGCAACGTTCCATCCGGCTGCCGCATCGGCTAACTCTGCCGCATGCGGCAAAAACCGGACAGAACGCAAGGCAATGCAGCACTAATTAAAGTCTATGCAGGAAAATCGCAACCGGCAGCAAAAAAAAAACGGTTGCGATTTTCCTGCAAAGTGCCGGAGTGTGCCGCATTGCAGAAACCGGAGGTGTGAAAGCAGCCTTACAGCCCATACATGGTGCCCATACTATTAGATTAGGCACGCTGCCCAGTACTATATAAGTGCATTCCACAATACAGACTTCCCAAGGGGGCCTGGTTGCATCCTGCAGAAACTTGTGCAATAAAAAAAAATATATAAAATTATATATAATAAAGTGAGATATTGGTCCATATTTTGGCCAAAATACGTAAGCTTGTAACCTGGTGTCAAGGGTCTCCACGAGTCCCTACTATATTCAAAATAATTCACAGAATAGGACATAGATTTAAAAGAATTAAAAAAAAAAAAAAAAATCTAGTAACAGCCATTAGCCAACAAAGGTCAAAAGTATTCTGCACAGTGTTGCCCCCGCCTTTATCATAGGGTGCCTGCTGCATCCTACTAGTGCATTTGCTGTTTGATCCTTGTTGGCTAATGGCTGTTTCTGGTGATATTTTTTTTTTAACGCTGGATAGTCCGGATGGTGAATAAGCAGCCCCAATCAAGTTCCAAAGAAATTCAAGCTGTCCTGCAGGCTTAGGGTGCGTCAGTGTAAGAGTAAACTATCAGTCTAGAGGTTAATGAAATGAAATGCTATGGCAGGAGACCCCACTGCTGACACAGACACAAAAAACCTAGACTGCAGGTTGCGAAAATGTACGTAAGACAAATTTTCTGGGAAAACGTCCCGTGGACAGACGAGACTAAGAGAGCTTTTCTATTAAGCACATCATTCTACTGTTTATCGAAAATGGGATGAGCCTACAAAGAAAAGAACACATTACCTACGGGTATATATGGTGGAGGTTCAAAGATGCTTTGGAGTTGTGTTGCTGCCTGTGGCACTAGGAGCTTTGACTGTGCAAGGCATCATGAAATCTCAAGATTACCTAAGGATTTTGAGTTGCACTGTAGGGCACGGTGTCAGAAAGCTGGGTTGTGTCCTAGGTCATGGCTCTTTCAGCAGGACAATTGCCCAAACATACTTCAAGAAGCCCCCAGAAATAGATGGAATCAGCACTGGAGAGTTCTGAAGTGGCAGCAAACACCTGAAGAGAAATCTTAAAATTGTTGTTGGGAGAAAGATTCCTTCAAATATGAGAGACCTGGAGCAGTCTGCAAAATAACTGTCCAAAATTCCACTTGTGAAGTGTTAGAAGCTTGCTTATAGGAAGAGATTTAGTGCAGTTATTTATTACAAAGGGTGGGGAACTAAATATTATGTTGATGCCAAAACACAAAGAATATTTAATCAATGAGATTCAAATCTTTATTAATTACAAAGACAATAAAATGTTAAAAGGGGGGAAAGCCGCACAGATAGCCACACAGTGGTGGCTCAGTGCCGATAATTGCTTATGACTTTAAAACAGTACCCATACAGATAGAAATGGAACAACTATTGATATGATAGCAAGTGTATAATAAAGTGCTAGTGCACAAAGATCACCAATTAGTTAACAGCCATGTGATGTCAAACTAAATAAGAAAAGGTTTGAAAATGAGTAATTCACAGCACAACGGCATAATAAAAGAAAAGTATAACCAAATGTATGGCAAAAGTGAGAAAATGAGTATTTAACACTAGAGGGAGACATAGTCCACCATAAAGTGTCCACTGTTTGAATGGGGTAGGAGTCACAATTTTCTGGAAGTCATACTTAATTTCCTGGAACAATTTCAAGGGTGCCAACACTTTCAGCCATGATTGTATATGTGAATTATATGTATGTATTTTGTTTGTGTATGTATGTATGTGTATATATATATATATATATATATATATATATATATATATATATATATATATATATTACTAGAAGGTGGCCCGATTCTACGCATCGGGTATTCTAGAATTTACGTATTGTGTAGTTCATGTATGATTTTTGTTATATATATATATGGATGTTGTTGTGTGTAGTTACCAAGTGTTTGTGTAGGGCTCTGTACATGTTCTGGGTGTTGTCTGGGTGTGGCGGGGGGTGAGAGCGGTGTTGTATGTGTGTTTTTTGTGGAGCGCTGTGTGTCTGTAGCGTTGTGTGTGTGTGTGTGTTGCGCGGTTTGTGTGTGTGTGGTGTGTTTTGGGGGGAGGTATGTTTTGTGCAATGTGTGTGTTGTGCGGTATGTGCGTATATTTGTGTGTGCCGCGGTGTTTGTGTGTTGGGTGTTGTGTGTGTGCAGCGTTGTCTGTGTGTATGGGTGTCTGTGTAGGGCAGTTTGTGGTTCCTAGTGTGTGTGTGTGGTGTGTTGTGCAGTGCGCGCGCGCGTGTGTGTGTGTTGGGGGGAGGTGTGCACTTCCCATCATGCTCCATCCCCCATGCAGTGCACTCCCCATCGTGCTCCATCCCCCATGCAGCGCACTCCCCATCGTGCTCCATCCCCTATGCTGCGCACCCCCCATCGTGCTCCATCCGCCATGCTGCGCACTCCCAAACGTGCTCCATCCGCCATGCTGCGCACTCCCAAACGTGCTCCATCCGCCATACTCCGCACTCCCAAACGTGCTCCATCCGCCATACTCCGCACTCCCCATCGTGCTCCATCCCCCATGCAGCGCACTCCCCATCGTGCTCCATCCGCCATGCTGCGCACCCCCCATCGTGCTCCATCTCCCATGCTGCGCACTCCCAAACGTGCTCCATCCGCCATGCTGCGCACTCCCAAACGTGCTCCATCCGCCATGCTGCGCACTCCCAAACGTGGTCCATCCGCCATGCTGCGCACTCCCAAACGTGCTCCATCCGCCATACTCCGCACTCCCAAACGTGCTCCATCCGCCATACTCCGCACTCCCCATCGTGCTGCATCCCCCATACTGCGCACTCCCAAACGTGCTCCATCCCCTATACTGCGCACCCCCCATCGTGCTCCATCTCCCATGCTGCGCACTCCCAAACGTGCTCCATCCGCCATGCTGCGCACTTCCAAACGTGCTCCATCCGCCATGCTGCGCAATCCCAAACGTGCTCCATCCACCATGCTGCGCACTCCCAAACGTGCTCCATCCACCATGCTGCACCAGCATCAGCCTCTCTACCCGCAGCATCAGCCTCTCTGCCCGCAGCATCAGCCTCTCTCCTCCCAGCATCAGCCTCTCTACCCGCAGCATCAGCCTCTCTCCTCCCAGCATCAGCTTCTCTGTCCCCAGCATCAGCCTCTCTCATCCCAGCATCAGCCTCTCTCCTCCCAGCATCAGCCTTTTCTGTCCCCAGCATCAGCCTCTCTCCTCCCAGCATCAGCCTTTTCTGTCCCTAGCATCAGCCTCTCTCCTCCCAGCATCAGCCTCTCCTCCCAGCATCAGCCTCTCTCATCCCAGCATCAGCCTCTCTTCTCCCAGCCTACCCCAGCCTCAGCCTCCCCCCAGCCTACCCCAGCCTCAGCCTCCCCCAGCATCAGCCTCTCTCCTCCCAGCATCAGCCTCTCTCCTCCCAGCATCAGCCTCTCTCTTCCCAGCCTACCCCAGCCTCAGCCTCCCCCAGCATCAGCCTCCCCCAGCATCAGCCTCTCTCCTCCCAGCATCAGCATCTCTCTTCCCAGCATCAGCCTCTCTCCTCCCAGCATCAGCCTCTCTCCTCCCAGCATCAGCCTCTCTCCTCCCAGCCTACCCCAGCCTCAGCCTCCCCCAGCATCAGCCTCTCTCCTCCCAGC